>NC_080712.1:4015145-4315145 GCF_019097595.1 Hemibagrus wyckioides
TTTATTTATTTATTTATTTATTTCAAAAACCTGGTTAACAGACAACTTTTTCAACAAGCCTGGACAATCAAGGTTTTTTTTAAAAAAAAATTATTTATTCATTTAAAAAAATCTAAAATGATGTAAATAGGAGTAAAAATGAATTTTGAATTTTTTTACTCATCAAAACAAAACTTCTATTACATTTACATTCTATCTTTTTTATTCATTTACTTTTGTGAGGTTTTTTTCTTTCTTCCCTTTTTTAACATAATTTCTATATATTTAATTTTTTAATTAATTATTATATTTTTCTGAATAATTTTTTACACAATTATTTTCTCATGTGAAATTTCTTCATAAAGTTAATTTATTTTTATATTTACTTTTATAAAGTACTTGATTTTTTTGTTTTTAAACAATTAATTTTTTTGTTATGACTTGTTTTGGTTTTTTTTACAAAACCTTTTTAAAAATTCTTTTATGACTTTCATTACACTATTGCTTTTCCAAATATTTAAATACATTTTCTTCCACTTAATTAATTGATTTATTTATCAATTTTTGTGTTTTTACATGATTTTTTTTTTCCATCTATACATGATTTGTTTAGTTCAGTTCCTCCAGTGATTTTTATATATCTAATTTCTCTTGTGATTTTTTTTTTTGGTTAAAACAATTATTTATCACTTTACATTTGCATTAAATTTGAAGAAAAATTCACGTTCCTTGTGCAGAAAGTAGAGACTTGCATGACGAGTGTCGTGGTCGTAGAGCTCGTGCACAAAGACAGATTTGGACGAGGGTGAATTTGACAAATCGGGATTACAACTAGTTCTTAAAAAAAGTCAGAAAGTTTCCAGTGATTGGGTGTGTTTTTGTGCCGGTTTGACTGATGAATGTAATTGGTGACCTCAGTGCGCCTCTGACAGCAGCGCTGCCAATCAGAACAATTCAGAAAAATCCCATTATTATGGATGTAATCACTCTTCATTGGCCTGAATTGCCTTTCATCCCAATAAAGCGTTATTCAGGTACAGAGCCACGGCTAGAGGGAAATTTTTTTCTTTGTCATTAATATCGAGGATGTCCAAAAGCGCTGTGGCTACAATCGAGACGTTTGTGGAGATCTGTGATGACACGCTGTAATTCGGGTCTCTTTGTTTCAAACAAGAGGCCTCCTCTCGGCTTTATGGAGAGACAAAATGACAAAATGAGGGCTGAGTGGAAAGCAGGCAGCTCCGGCTCCTGTTGTCTTCGGCGAAATGAGTTTCGGGGAGAACGTTTCAGACAAATCAAAGAGACGGATGTCATTAAAAGGAGCAGACAATGGACGTGTGCCCTGTTTAACCTTATTAAAAAAAAAGCTGTTCGAGTATGGAAAAATTATTGGCACTCACAGAACTCCATCATATGATCATGTGTGTTTTTATTTTTTAAATCATATTTTTTAATGGTAGAATAATAAACATCCCCTGTACCACGCTACATCATCCTGCTAGCTATTTATTTATTTCAAAAACCTTTTTAACAGTCAACTTTTTCAACAAGTCTGGGCAATCAAGGTTTTTAAATTTTTTTTATTTATTTTTTGTTTTTGATTTTTCAGATATTATTTCTTTTTACTTTGTATATTTCAGAAAGTATATGGACAGAATCTGAAATAATATTTTTACTTCCCACAAACATTTTAAAGTGAGATGATGTGTCTCGTACTAAACACACAAAAGTCTTTGGTAGGCACTTGAAGAAGAAAATAAATAAATAAATAAATAAATAAATAAATAAATAAATAAATAAATAAATAAATAAATAAATAAATAAATAAAATAACTTTTATAACTTTTTGTTGTTGTTATTTATTTATTAAAGAATGACGTCATTTATTTCCATTTATAGTTTATTAATTGCAGTTTATCACATAACTGAGAAACTATAATCTCTTCTATCCTCAAAACTTCAGATCACTACCTCTGACACTGGAGACTCCTTCCATGAACATTAAATAAACCTCTCCTTACAGAAAAGGTCTCCATATCGAAGGACCCAGACGTCGAGCGTCTGCTGCGACGGTTCCCCATGAACGAGCTGTTACCATAGAAATAATTATTCAAGTGTTAATATGAACCGGTGATTTGCCTCGAAACTTCCGACCAATCAGATTGCAGCGGTGGTATAAATATACTTAATCTATTTGTTAACTAACAGAGCAACAGAGTATCTGTGCAGAAATAATGATGCAAAGCAGAAAGCAGACAGCTACAATAACACAGAAGCGTTAGGAGCATAACAGCAGGCTGTTTCGTGAGACATTAATGAATTCACCGAGTGTGACAGCAAGGTGTAGCGCTACCGAGACAGCTCCTGACAGCGTGCTAATAATAATGAATATCATAATGCACAATGTGAGTGGGTTTAAAAACAAAACAAAAGCACAAATAAAACCTCAGAGCAAACCAAAAAGGCAGTGGAGTCGCGGCGTCGAACCCGGGTGAGTAATGGCATTAATGATGCGCTGTGATAACTGGTCCGTCATCGTTACAGAACCTGCTGCGTTTTCTCACGGAGCGTCTTGACGTTCGACGTCCGTGTCGCACTGATTGATGCAGAACCGAAAACGTGAAACAGAACGTTCGCAGACGTCCGTCATCTTATCTGATGTGAGCTCGATAAAAATTTCAACTTCTGTATGCTTTTCGGGAGCTAAAATACATCACCATCAACCTTACAGTGTTTAGATATAAGCTGTGAAGAGTGAGATGTTCCTCTTTAACCGTGGTTCTTCAAAGGTTCCTAAATGGTTCCTCGGGATTCTGAGCTTCTAGATTCTTCTCAATACGCCTGATCCTTTAAATAGTTCCCTAAAATGGTTCTACTATGGAGCTGTTTCTCATAGGATGCTGACATTGGGTTCTACAAAGTATTTATGACAATGTATTTCAGAGGAACACCCAGGAAACCTCTAAGGAATTTCCAATTTTTGTAGAGTAAATATATACCTGTGCATTCTAATAAATAAGGCTTCTGTGGATAACGTAGGGTTCTCACCTTTCAAAAAAGCTTTTTTCCCCCTTAAATTAATTCTAATAGATAGAACCCTAGCTCCAGATCGGACCCTAGAACTGTTTGAGGTTTGTTGAGAAGGTCAGCTGAAGAACCATTAGTAATGATTATAAAGTACCTGAGAAGAGTGAGATGTTTCTGTGTAAACAGGTAACACGTTCCGTGGACTAATATAGGTTCTTAGATTTTAAAGATGGTTCTTAAAGATGCTTCTCTTTTAGAAGAAAACACTTTAATTTAGGGTTCATGTCACGCAAGGTTCAAGGGTTACCCTGGTCTGTCTTTGACTAGCTGTTAAGTGCTTAGAACTATTAAGATCCCTTAGATCCCTTAAGAAACCTTAATTTTTTGGTTTGCGTGCTTTTTTCTTATTTTTCCCCCTTTTTTCCCCATCTTTCAGTGCTTCTTGGATAATTACGGGTGCTAAGCTTTCAGAAATCATTTTCACCCCCTTTAAAACTCGGATGTTTAAGCGTTCCCCAAAAGAACAACTGAAGAACCTTCAATATTTTTATTTATTCATTTTTTACGAGTGAATTAAAGAAGAGTGAAATTTATCCACACATTCTTAAAAAGTGTTCTTCAAGGTTTCTTTGAATAATTATTGGTTCTTAGGGGTTCTTGTATTTCAACAAAACTGTTTCTGAAGCATTGTAGGGTTCTACATACATCTCTAGAACTCTTCAGAAACTATTCCCCAGAAGAACAACCAGAGAAACTTTCAAGCTTTGAGATTCAGAGGTGTGAGATGGTTCTTTAGGTTCCTTGAGTTTTTTTCAGATATTTATCAGCTCTAAATTCCAAAAATGTGTTCTACTTAGGAACTTTCTTGCAGGTTTCACCCTTAAATGCTTTGAATGAAGCAGGAGATGTATCCATATTCCCTTAAAAAAGCTTCTTCCATTGGTTTTATCTTTCAGAAAACATTCTTCTGGTCCAGAAATGTTCCTCAAGGGATCTTTACTTCTATAGAGAAAGTGTCCTATTTCCAACAGGGAAGTTTTCTGTTATGTTCTGTGATTCTTCACAGGAGCTTTTTAGAGAAAGGTTCATTCGATTCATTACACGGTTATAAACTCCACATGATAATAAAATAATTTTTGATGCGCTTGATTACTTCCTGATCACCAGACCAACATTTCCACGTGTCTCCTTTACATTTTGCAGCTTAAACGCTTTACGCCGCAGCTTAACGGAAGCCGCGGTACGTATGAAACAGCCTACACGGTTCATTAAACGCTCTAAAATGTATCAAAAATATTACATATTAGAACATTTTCTTTAATACTGACCAACTGTTCCTTCTAAATCCCATAATCCCGGCTCACTAGACACATTTATTCCCTCGCTTCTTTATTCTATCTATTTAAAATGATAGAGCCTGGCTGCAAATCCTCACCGTATTATACTGTAATGTATAATGCATGACGCTGTTTGGAAAATTCAAACAACATCTGAACATCTGATTCTCTATTCAGTGATTCTGTCAGCAAATTCCATAACAGACTTATTATTTTCTTTCCAGCATCTCGAAGACCAGCGTCCGTATTTCGCAATCGTACAGTATCTCGCCGATAAAAGTTCTCCCGAAGTGCCGTTAAAGGTTCTTAACTAAGAGTTTTTTTTTGAAATCTAGTCAAGAAAGTGCTGAGAGGAACTTTTTAGCAAGGTGCTCCTGAGCCCGATAGAAAAGGCGGGGTCGAGCCGCGGCGCTACGGATGACGGAGCGCTTCCTGAATAAATATTGACAGTGATTGGCTGACGCGGTGAAACTCCACGCATAAATTCATAAACGAAATCCCCGATGCGCTTTGTCATAAAACAATTATGAAAATGAAAATGCTAAACGCTTGCGCGTCAAATATTTAACGATCGGCAAATTGTCAGCGTCTGTGATACCTAGGTATTAATGACAGGATTTGTATTTAGATTTACATTTAATTAGCGAATTGATTTACACAGCTGCAGTGTATGACATCGATGGCTTTGTAATGTGGAAAAAAAAAATCGCTCGTAATGATCGAAATGCTAACAGTAGACAGTTTGCTGTTCGATGTAAAACATGACGTGGATTATTTTTTTTATTCTAATTGCATTATTTAATCGTTTGTGATATGTCTCAAATACACGTTCAGCGAAACCTGCCACAACTGAGACACAACATCTCAGAACACAGAAATGCTATGAACTCAACCACACTATCAATGGTTTAAAGAATTTGTAGGTTTTAAGCTGCTCTTAAAGAAAAAGAAAGAAGAAATAGACTTTATTTGTCACATATACATTACAGCACAGTGAAATTCTTTCTTCACATATACCATCCGTGAAGGTTGGGGTCAGAGCACAGGGTCAGCCATGATACAGCACCCCTGAGGCAGGGTTAAGGGTCCAACAGTGGGAACTTGGCGGTGCTGGCGCTTGAATCCCTGATCTTCCAGTCAACGACCCAGAGCCTTAACCACTTGATAACTATGGGTTCCTTTAGGTTCTTGTGCTTAAAAAGAAAAAAACATTTAAGCTTTTTTAAGGTTCTTCATAAACATCTCAAGAACTTTTCAGGTTTTCTTCAGAATCACAAGTAAAAAAAACTTTAAAGCTTTTGGATTTATCCTTTGAAATGACTTCTTAAAAATGGTTCCTTGAAGCTTTTTATTTTTAGATATTCATGGGTTTTAACTTCAACAATGGGTTCTTCCTGAGCAAATAATTGCAGATATCAACACTTTATGCCTAAGGGATCTCCAAAATAACTCCCGAAGTCCCATTAAGGTTCTACTTTGTTTTGTTTTCCTTAAGAGGGAAGAGTGAGATAGAGCTTATCTTAGAGCATTAGAGCTTACAAGGAAAGTTCTTCTAGAAACATCTAGAAATGTTCCTCAAAGGTTCTTTAGATCTACTATGACTCTTTGCTCAGGTGCTAAAAGCAAGATTAAGATCTTTAAAGGTTCTTCAATTCAATTCAATTTTATTTGTATAGTGCTTTTAACAAAGAGCATTGTCTCAAAGCAGCTTTACATAAGAAACAACATAAGAAAACAACAAACATATAAGACAGACAAACAGCCAGACAGTCCTAGATGTTATCCTAAGTGAGCAAGCCTGAGGTGACTGAGGCGACTGTGGCGAGGAAAAACTCCCTTAGATGGTACGAGGAAGAAACCTTGAGAGGAACCAGAGTCAAAAGGGAACCAAAACAAAGGGGAGAGTGTGATTATATTGTGCATTTATGTATAGTCAATTGTGTGATGCTGATACAGCATGTGTAGAATATTATGTAAATTAATAAGGAGGTTGTTGTCGTCCACATAGGGTTGACAGTGTTGCTTTGAATACCCCAATCCTCACAAAGCAGAACCCGGCTGGAGCTGGTCCATCTCTGGATGCCACTGGAGATGGCACAGTGTACAGTATGCCTTGGGATGTGTAGAAGAAGGGAAACAATGGAACAGATTTAGCATAGCTGCTGTTCATAATATTAGCAGCACTAGATGATAATGTGTATTTAATCAGATGTACTGGAGCACAAGGTTATGGGAAGTGTTAAATGTATGCCAGGCTAAAGAGACAAGTCTTTAGTCTACGTTTAAACTGGGAGACTGTGTCTGAACCCCGAACACTGTCAGGAAGACTATTCCAAAGTTTAGGAGCTAAATATGAAAACACCCCCTTTTGTGGACTTTGATATCCTGGGAACTACTAGAAGTCCAGAGTTTTGTGATCTTAAAGAGCGTGGTGGATTGTAACGTGTTAGAAGACTGGAGAGATAGGTGGGAGCTAAACCAATTAGAGCCTTGAACATAAGTAGAGCTAATTTATAGTCAATTCTAAGTTTAACAGGTAGCCAGTGCAGGGATGATAATATTGGGGTTATATGATCATATTTTCTTGACCTGGTAAGAACTCTGGCAGCTGCATTCTGGACTAACTGTAGCTTGTTTATTGAAGATGCAGGACAAACAGTAGTAATGCATTACAATAGTCCAGTCTGGAGGTCATGAAAATTGATTCATTATGCGGTTAAAAAATCAGCATTATAATTTGTGAGGCACTGGATCACTTCTTCTGAGATTCTTACTTTACATTTTACAGATTTTAAGGCTTCATAATATGATTCAGACAGAAGAAATGAAGATGTATAATATGTATAATTATATAAGAACACGTTTTTTTTTCTAAAACGGTCTTCAAAAAAGACCACTCATTATCAGTCACAATATTTTTAAACAAAACTGATTCAATTTCTCAAATTATTAAAAAAAAAAAAAATTAATAATAATAATGTTCTATTTAATTAAGTAATTATAAATCACTTAGTGTTGTGTTGTTAGAGAAAAATATTCAGATAAATAAATAAATAAATAAATAAATAAATAAATAAATAAATAAATAAATAAATAAATATGAATTAAAAAAAATTCTCCTAAAGATCATAAAAACAAACAAACAAAGAAAAACATCGCTTGTCATGTTACAAAGGAAGCGTAAATCAGCATAATTCTTTTGAAAACATAGCTACAGCTTTAACTTTGACTGTTACAAAGCACTGACACTGGAGACTTCTTTCATAAAATGTTAAATAAACTTCTTATCACCAATTACACGTTCGTTTGGAATCTTTTTACGGCAAACACAATACGGTACACAGCCCTGTGTAAGCCGTTACCATAGAAACAACATTTTTATGAGAACGAGCACATCATCGATATAAACCTGTTATTGAAAAGAAATCAACAGCTACTGACCAATCAGAGGCAGGAATTCTAAAACCCTGTAGAATAACTCTCTCTCTCTCTCGCTCTCTCTCTCCCTCTCAATAACAGATTTTCTACCATATTTTACGAAATAAAGTGCTCATTTTCATCTAGTATCATCCAAATACCTACACGCTTAAAATCAAAACGTAAAAGCATGTTAGAACTAAAAGCTACATTTGATCATTCTTCAATCTGGGAGATGATGGTAAAAACCCTGACACAGTTCTGTAAAAGTGTTTCTTCACATCAGTGGCGTTGTGCGTCCACGCTAGCGATGAAATCACACGTGAAAAGAAAGCGGAATTCCTGCAGCAGCAGCAGCTTCACGGAGCATGAAGGTTCCGAGTAAGTGGTTTTGAAATCTCTTCGCTCCTCTTTGATTCCTCTGGTTTACCTGTCAGAAACTCCAAACACCAGCCAGGAGGCAGGTGAACTTGCAGGTGCAGTTAGAAAACCCTTATTTCTGACTTGTATGACAACTTTCCTCTGTATTATCCAGGTCTCAAGTGCTGAGCGGTAATCGACAAATAGCGCTCTGACACAGGTGTTTTTACTGTCAAAGTGTTCACGGTAGCCAGACTGTGTCATTTGAAGGCCGCTTAGCCGGTCAGACTTCTGCAGTGTGTCCACAGACTGTGTACCTGCACTAGTCCTGTCTGTCATCACTGCTGTGTTTTTTTCCCTCCTCCTGACGCTTTATGGGCGCTAGACGACAGTTGTCGAAGCGTCACTTTCGATTACCTCGGGTCAGAGCACAATGATGGTTTTCCTGGAACTTTGGACAGCGTCGCTGATCGATTTGAAGCTGACTGATGCGTGTCCGCACCACTTTGCTGTGGCCTGTTACATCAGAACTTTCTGAATTTCCACTTTTAGGAATATGACAGTGTGTCACAACGCTATTTGCCACAATTTTTCACCAAGTGTCCCTTTTGTAGTGTCTCAGAATTGACTGGCTCCGGTGTTGTCTCCTTGAGCGTTCGTTCAGGTCTCTCTGAAATGACAAACACAACTTTGTCTTTTATTGCTAGTCATCTTGGTTTGATCTCAACCCAACCGAACACTTAGGAGAGTTTTAGAGTGACATGTTTAAGGCAGCACTCTTCTCCACAAACATCAAAAACACCGGCTGAGAGAAAATCTGTTGGAGGAATGATGTTTCATCACTTTAGTTGAAGTAGAGGACTTTGTCACCTATACAATACAGAACAGCAAAATCTATTTCCTAGATTCTTAGGAAGTTAGGCTCTTAGTGCAGGTTCAGCCATGATACAGGGGATGTGGTAGCTTGGAGTTCAAACCCTAAGTCCATTAAGCTACCACTGGGCCCCTGAGCAAGGCCCTCAAACCTCAATTGCTCAGTTGTATAAAAAATGAAATAAAAAATGTTAGTTGCTCTGGATAAGGGTGTCTGCCAAATGGCATAAATTTAAGGGCCTTGGTGAAGGGCCCTGCAATGGCAGCTTGGTCGTACGGGGCTTGAACCTGTGCCTGACCTTCTGAAACCATAAACACTGAGCCACCACCACCTTTTGTACAGTTCCATAGTCTTGGATAATTTATGGCCAGCTGCTGAGTTTTTGTTATTCTAGGTAGATTATTGATAATTAGTGAAAATTCAGGGGTCTAAGGGGCAACAGGGTTATTTAAACATGGTAGTCTGTGCAGGAGCTTCCACCTCATTAAGAGCACCATGATCTTCATTATAGCTGGAGACATAAAACTCATTCCCCAATTCAGGAATCCTGAGCTATTCATAGACCTTGAGCGAATACCTTGAGCTACTACCATGAGACCGGACATTGTCCTGTTTGTATGTCCAACAAACAAATCAACAAACCTCCTGGAGCTCAGAAGAGCCTTTAAAGAAGAAGAAAAATAGCCTTTATTTGTCTCATATACATTACAGCACAGTGAACTCCCTTCTTCACATATCCCAACTTTGGAGGTTGAGGTCAGAGCACAGTGTTAGCCATGATGCAGCACCCCTGGAACATTGAGGGTTAAGGGCCTTGCTCAGGGGACCAACAGGGGCAGCTTGGTGGTGCTAGGGCTTGAACCCTAAACCTCTGATCAGCAACCCAAAGGCTTAACCACTTGAGCCACCAGTGCCCGAAAAGAAAGGAAGAACGCTCACCATGTACAAGAGTCTGATCAGTTTCAGATAAAGAGGTCAGATGCCAGAGCTTGCAGATGTCCAGACCCTTTAGCTGGAAATTGGAGTGAAAAAATAAAGAGGCATCACAGAAGTGGCCAAGAAAGCTGCAAGATGCCTGAAGGTCCATACTGGAGATCCAGTGGGACAGTAGCAAGCAAGGAATCTGGAAATCAGCATGGCTGTGTGACCTGAAGGAGGGTTGATGGTGTTGAAAGACTTGACACAGGTCCAGGAAAATCATGATGAGTCCAGAAGCATCAGCAGATGTATAGAATAATTTTTCTTTCTTATTTTTCACTCTAGTTTGGCAAACTCTTGCAAATTCCCAAAAACCTGGGAAAGGTGAAGGCTAATGATTGCTTTCTCCAAGACTGATGACACTCTTAAAAGCAATGGTTCTATATAGAGCCTTAAATGGCAGGGCATTGTCAGTGGGGGTGCCATGATGGGGCACTGCTTCAAAAGAGGGTGGCCACCAGTGGGAAAAAAAAGGCTAAATCTATAGTATACCAAGTAAATCCTACTGTTTATTATTTTTTAACTTGAATAAATTCGGTTGTAATCAAGTGTAATAAAAAAAGCACATTTTTGGTTAAGGTACTTTTGTGTTATCCCTGTATATATCCATTAAGTTACATTTATTTAATAACCAGTATTTATTTTTCAAGTGTTTTCATAAAACTAACACACATTTCTAAAATAAATGTAAGTAATTTTAAAAACCCAAAATCATAAATGTTGTCAACCAGTTTCTTTTAACTGGGCCACGTAGACCGACCCCTGTTGAAAGGTTCTAGCACTTGCTTCATATATAGAAGAAAATATGGCAAATTTAAACAGTAAAAATTTTATTTAAGCAGAAACAACAACATTGTGTGGTTCTGAATTGTCTACAGTATTAATAAGAGCAAAACCCCTGTCTCTTATTGAAGGGACTCATCATTTCAGTTACTATTAAATTATTTCACAAATTTAATCGACTATTTCCTTTTTCTGAATTTCTGAAATACATTCTTTATACACATCATCTCGTAGCATTATCTAGAGTGAGATAGAACTAAATGGCAAGGGCACCTTACACATTCTTTGAATTATAGAACTGTTGTAATATAAAAGCTTGATCATTCTTCAAGAGTTCTACATAGAACCAAATTCTGAGGAGAAAATGTTCTATTGGACATGTACAGAACTCCAAGAGAGAGTAGAAAGGGCATGCCTTTCAGATTGTTATGGAATGGTGAGGATTTGAGATCTGGGGAAAATAAGTAAATAAATAAATAAACAAACAAATAAATAAAGTAAAAAATACCTTAAATACATTAATATTTAGTTGGCAGTTCTTATTATAAAATGACAATGATCTTTTTTTTTTTTAACAATAATAAGTATATTTTTTCACATCAACATTTGTTTATATTATATAAATGAGTACACATAGATACATAATTATTTTCTTAAAGTAACTTAAAATTATAATCTAATCAAAAGTTTATTTCTAGAAATAAGCAGAATGATCTGTCAGAAGAATCACTTTTAACCTAAAATGAATAAAAATTGATAAAAAATAGAGAAAAGATTTGATTTATTTTATCATAATAAGAAATATTAGCTTAATTTGCCCATATCCAAAAATATTCACTGGCTAAAGCATAGTTTATTTTTTACTGCTTAAGTTTGTTTTGTGTCGGATCATCTTGTTTTTGTTTAGTTTTGGTTCAGATCAGTTCATTTTCTTTTGTTTGATTTTTTTGTTTTCTGTTTGTTTTGTATCAGATTGGGTCATTTTGTTTTGTTTTGTTTCAGATTGGTTCATTTTATTTTGTTTCATATCATTTCGTTTTACTTTATTTGGCTTCACTTAGTTTTGTTTCAGATTATTTTGTTTTGTTTGCTGTGAGGCTGCTGAAACCGGAGCACGCTGATGTCTTTTACTTCTCCTCTCTGAAAGACCTCCTTATTAACGAATATTCCTCAGAGCCTGTCCATGTATTTGGACTGTTGTTTTGTAGATATTGCCTAATAAAGAGACAAAATTATGACCAAATCTACTTTATGTATCTATTTATTTCTTTTCATTTAGACGGAATAAGGGCCTTTTCTTCGGTGGTGTTGAGTTACCAAAATAAAAAGACATAAATAGGAGCATAAAAAAGTCATTAAGTGAGGCAATTACAATCAAATAAAACTCGTGATTAAATATTTAAAATGGCCCGGAGCAATAAAAGCGTGCCATTTCCCAGCTCCTGTGAAGTTCTGTGAGCGGGGAGAAGTTTTGAAATTAGTAGTTTGTCTATTAAATGTGATGTTTCCAACCGTTTTCTTTCCAAAAAAGAAACACAATGTACAAGTAATAACTCATGAATTAATAATAATATGACAAAGTGCTAGGAGAGGATACTCAAGCCCTGCGGTCAGTCTAATAGTGAAGGCAAAATGAAACGAGGGAAAGAGAGAGAGAGAGAGAGAGAGAGAGAGAGAGAGAGAGAGTCTCTGTGGACGCGAGAAGAGTTTGTGATAAAGGGCACACATGATGGATGAGGTTGTGCTTTAAAAGGCCAAAACCATTTCATTGATAATCTTTAACTCTGATCAATACTACATACACATAAAGAGTGAAAAAAATCCAAAAATAAAAAAAAAGAAGTAGAGAAGGCTTTTACCATAAATGCCCGCCTTCGCCCTTGAGGATACTCTTTAATAACTTCTCACCATGAACTTTAAGGTGTTATTTTTTTTAAGGACAAAGCAAACCTTATGAATAAAATATAGCGTAAAATTGTATTTGCAGAATGAATAATGAAACAGAAGACACAATATCAGATAAGATTTGCAGGGATGAGCTGCGATGTCAAACGCACCAACCTCCTAACGTGCAAACAGGAAACGTGTTTTTCTGTATTTCCATAAAAGCCGTGTGCATCTGAGTGGAGCTGAATTTGGGGAGGAAGCACTTTAGATGTTAATTTTCCTCTTAAGATGAGGAAATTAAGTTGGATGTAAATAGTGGAAGTTGTGAGGATGACGGACGAGGACGGCCCTCTGATCGCCGGGCCTTTATTATCCTGAAAAAATAAAAGCATCATTCTTGTATTTTAATGTTTTTATTTGCTATTTCAATTTTGTGAGAAAAAAAGGAAAATTAAATATTTTGATGGTTACCTATTTTTTCCCTAAATACCAATAAACACCAAAAACTGACACAAGTTGTTTTTATAAATAAAAAAGGGGGAACAAAACTAAATAATATCTATTATTTTATGATACATCCTTTTTTTCCAACAGGATAAAAATAAATAAAAATACAAACAAACAATATTACACTATAATAATACTTTTTAATAGTGTTTTTATTTTTTTTCTAGAAGAAATAAGTATTATATATATTTAACAATATATTTATTATTATTATTATTATTATTATATATTAGTATTAATTTAATATATGTTTTTATTCATGTAATATATTTCTTTATAAATATTGTGAATGTTTCTTTACATTTTTTTGTATATATATATATATATATATATATATATATATATTTATATATATATATATATATATATATACAAATATATATTGTTGTCGTTACATATGGATTACTGAAGTCCATGTGTGTTATTTCATAATTTTGAAATCTCCAATATTGTTCTAGAACGTAGAAAATAAATCCCTAAACAAAAAACATTGAATTAAAAGGTGTGTCCAAACTTTTGACTGATAGTGTATATATATACTGTATATATATATATATATATCACAATAATTTGAAATGTGCCATCTGTACTGGTGTTTAAATATATTTTTTTATGGTATTTATATATTGTGTATTAAAAAAATACCTTTTTCAATTTTCATTCTTTCATTTTATTTTCTTGTTTTAACTTTTTCTTTTTCTTTTTTTTTTTACATAATAGTGGTACAAATGCACACCATATGCTATCTATATCATTTCATGACTCACTGAGTGAAAAGATGAGCCATTTGCCCCTTGATGCCGTTGCTGTTTTGCTCCTCGAGCGGTCCATGTCGCGTCACTTATCTGTGTCTGCCATGTCGTGATAGGCACGCTCGTCTGAGTTCCGAGTTCGGCGTCTGACATCGACAGAGGACACAAACACCGATGACAGAAAACACACGAGGAGCGGCGTTCACTTTACAAAGCAGCCGAGTCGTACGCCATCGACCTGAACGACCTACAGTTACCTCACACCTCCACCACAGGCTGAAATTCTGAACACAAATTCAGCATCCATGTGATTTATACTGGATTTCATACTGCATACTGAATTCTGGGGGCTGACATTAATTTGAGGGCACTGTAGGTCTTATTACAAACAATACACCCACTCATTTTTGATTCGATCTTGTGCAACATCACAAATACAGTTCTCACTTACGTTATAGCAGCTACTGTATAAACAGTCTTTCCCTCACCAACCTCTCATTATTCTCTCTCAAACTCCTAAGTCAAAAAACTTCTAGCTTCACCTCTGACAGTGACAAAGTGCTGACACCGGAGACACTGGACACTTCCATAAATGTTAAATAAACAATACAGAAAGCTTACTTGTGAATAAGCTGTTGCCATAAAAACGATAATGTATTAGTTGGAGCGCATTAATATATAAAGCTGGAATTTACAGATGCACCACTGCACAAAATAGTGAAATAAAACATATGATAAAAAATTATGTAAACTATAAATAAATACTGTAATTATCAATCCATAAATTAAATAAATAAAAAACTATATTAAGGTTTTTATTTATTATATTTGATAAACAAAATATAAATAAATAAATTAAAACTGTAAAATACAGAAATGGTGATAGAAAACATAAAATGAAAAAATAAATAAATGTAAAATGTTCAATAAAATATAAACTGTAAATATTGTAAATATAAATTTTGAAAAAAAAACACACACACAATATATATATATATATATATATATACATATGTATGTTTTTATTTGATAATATTTTATTTGATAAAAAATAATTGAATAAATAAAATTCTGGGGCAAACTATAATACAAAATGGTAAAATAAAAACAGCAAATATAAAAAATATTTAAACATGGTGATCTGGAAAAAATACTAGATAATAAAGCTAATAATGAAAGCAAAAATAAATAAATAAATAAAAATAACAATATATACCACATATGATTTCAATATGAGTAATAAGAGAAAAGACATAAACACTTATCTTTAAAAACATTTTGTTGTTGTCGTAAACATTACAGTATTGTGTTTGGATCCGAATGTCTTAATGACTAACACCTGATATCACCTAATTAGCATTCTGCTACCCATCATCCTAATCCCTGGTGCTGTCCGTGAATCTGTAATAATCATTTCAAATAAATGAATGGGATTGGATCAGTGATGAAGCAGAAAGTGTTAGCTGTTTACGTTTTAAAATAATGAAATAAATAAATGGATAGATAAAAGATAATTAATGTTGTGTGTGGTGCAAGGAGGATATGTTATGTTTGTATTGCATGTGTGTGTGTGTGTGTGTGTTGTGTCAGTGTTGTGTTGTGTCGCCCCCTGTCGGAGTGCTGTGAAATAAATCCGGGCCTAATCAACACGCCGCTGTTCCTCTAAAGCAAAGCTGACACGCTCTTATTGCAGGAAAAGGTCACAGGTATTACAGCAGATAAAATGTGTGTGTGTGTGTGTGTGTTAGAGAGTCCCTGTAGACTCACGGATGATGTCATCAAGATGAGCTGGGAATAGCGGGGAATAAAGTATTCAGCACTCGAGGAGGTTTGTAAATGCAGGGAGGTGTGTAACCTCATAGCGTACAAACACATTTCCATTCTCCACCCGGATCCAGCGGAAATTCCCCGGAGACTCTGGGATTAGCATAGCGTGGACACACGCACAACGCTGTAATTATTATAGTAGACACATGCACGTAATCAGCATACTGGGGTGTTTTTTAGAGTGCACAGATGCACACGACAGGAAGTTCTGCATGTTAATGCAAGTGCTGAGTAAATGTTTGAATATGTTTGAATTCCCTCGCCTCCCCGGTGCCTCCCCGGTGCCTCCCCGGTGCCTCCCCGGTGCCTCCCTGGCCTCAGCGTTCACTACAGAAATGTCACATTCACTACAGAAACATCTGGCTGGCTATCTGAAGTGCGCCAGCCGTTCCCATTGTTTCTGGAAAATTCTATTCATCAGCTTGTCGATTGCATTCAGGATGATTAGCGTTTTGTAGCCGATGGAATTTAAGGTGTCGTGATAGTAATAAATGTGGTTTGAAAAATAGTTTAAAGATTTAAAAGTATTTCTGGAAACAAAAATAAATCCCGTCACTGTCAGGGGTCACATTATCAGTTGAAGGGGATTGATTAAGAGTTTGTTCAAGAATGTACCAAAATGTTAATAAAGTCAAAGATCTGGAAAAGTAGCAATTAGGATTTTATTAGAAAAGTATTTTATATATATATATATATATTTTAAAAAAGAAAGAAAAGAATAAAGACTGTCCACTGACTGTCCACCGTTCAATGACTGTGTGAAAGAAGACAAAGGTAACCTTCTCTACAACTCTATAACTCCTCCCCTTTTAGGTCAAATTCTATAACTTTTCCCCTTTTAGTTCAAATTCTGTAACTCCTCTCTTTTCAGTTTAAACTCTATAACCTCGGCCCCTTTAGGTCAAACTCTATTACTCCCCTTTCAGTTTAAACTCCTCCCCTTTCAGGTCAAACTCTATAACTCCCCTTTTAGTTCAAACTCTGTAACTCCTCCCCTTTCACTTTAAATTCCTCCCATTTCAGGTTAAAATTGATAACTCTCCTTTCAGTTGAAACTCCTCCTCTTTCATTCAAAACTCTATAACTCCTCCCCTTTCAATTCAAACTCTATAACCCCTCACCTTTTCAGTAAAACTCTGTAACTCCTCCCCTTTCATTTCAAACTCTATAACCCCTCCCCTTTTAGGTCAAGCTCTATAACTCCTCTCCTTTCAGTTTAAACTCCTCCACTTTCAGGTTAAAATTTATAACTATCCTTTCAGATTAAACTCCTCCCCTTTTAGTTCAAACTCCATAACTCCTCCCCTTTTATGTAAATCTCTATAACTCCACCACTTTCAGTTCAAACTCTATAACTTCTCCAATTTCATCTCAAACTCTATAACCCTTCCCCTTTCACCCCTTTTTGATCAAACTCTATAACTCCTCCAATTTAATTTCAAACTGTATAGCTCCTCCCCTTTCAGTTCAAACTCTATAACTCCTCCCCTTTCAGTTCCAAGTCTATAACTCCTCCCTTTCAGTTTAAACTCCTCCCCTTCCACTTTAAACTCTATTACGCCTCCATTTTCAGTATGAACTCAAAATCCTCCCTTTTCACTTCAATCTCTGTAACTCCTCCCCTTTCAGTTAAAACTATAACTACTAATTTACAATATTTACAATTTTGTACGTTAATATCACACCATGTGCAATATTGTTTTAATTCTCAAGTACATTTTGTATATGTAGCATATTTTATTTATATTTATGAATTATATTTATATTATTTATATTTATTTCTCTTGTGTATTCTTAAATCTTATCTTAACGGTTAACATGACGCTACCACCACCATGTTTCACCTTGAGGATGGTGAAGGTTATAGCCACCTATAACATTGTTTGTAAAAAGCAAATGCTGTATATTTTACTATATATTAGAAGTAATATAGATGATAATAAGTGAAAATTGTTGTGCTTTGCAAAAGTAATGGCCCCCTTTGAACTTTTATTTACTATTTTTTTGTTTGGATTTTTTAACATTTAGTGTACACACTTAGAAACATTTATTTGCAGGATATAAAGGTTAATTAAATTAGAAAAGCAGGAATTGCAAGCTTATGCACAACCACACAAGGCTATCTGATAGAATCATCTTTGGCTGCCATTAGCGCTGTAGGTCTTATGAGATTTCTCTCTATTCTTCACACAACTAAATCTTTGAATTTATTTATTTTTTGCTCATTCTTTCTGGCAGAATTGCCCAGGCTCTGCAGGTTGGATGAATTCTCATGTCTTGCCCCAGATTTTTGGATTGAAGTCTGGGCTCTGACTACATTTTAGTCTATATTTGATCTATTGTTGAGATAAACTTGTGTAGAGAAGATCTACAATCTACTACAATCAAAAGCTTTGTGTTGTCCAACCCTGGTGTTATATTTTGTGACATTTGAACAATTAGATATAGCTTTACAGATTATTTTGTGTAGCTAAGGCCTCATTGGCTGAAAATTAGTTCCAGGTTATGAGACTACAAAGTGTAGGTTTGGATATTGAAGGCACTTTTAACCCAGTAGCTATTCCTTCGCTTACTTCTTACTTCGTGGCTACTTCACACTTCTTAGCTTGTAGCTCTAGTGCAAAATTCCTCACTTCAGAAGCCAATTTCAGGACTTTCTGATCACCTTCTCGTACACATGCTGTAGACCGTTCCACCGTGGACACTGTGGAGTTTTGTGCTATGCACTTTGTACTGTAGAAGTCCTCACCTGGACCCTCACCACCTGCATTTGAGCCAAAACAAGCCCTGAAGAGCCTTCATTTCCTGCGGCAATCCCGAGACGTGAGACCCTCCATATGTTCTACAGGGAGACTATAGAGAGCATCATGAGCAGCTGCATCCCTGCTGTACGCCAATCGAAATGCCTTGGACCGCAAGACCCGGCAGCAGATGGTGAAATCGGTACAGAACATCATCAGGGTCTTTTCTCCACACCGTCTAAGTCATGAAACATTATAGCGCATGGCTACCAGGTCAGTGTTGCTCAGAATACATGATGTATATCCTGGGCCTAAGTTTCATGCTGGAATTTGAACTTACTTGAAAAGATATTCACTTACTGAATATAAACATTGATTGTCTGGCTTTAAAAGAGTTACTATGATTTAATCTACAGGCTATAATTTTGTGTTTAAATCCCTGATTTGTTTTTAATCCCACACTAATTCAGTGGACGTTTTGTGCATTCCCTGCTTAGGAGGCGATCTTAGTCATCTTGATGTCATTTCCAACTCTCAGCAACCACCAGAACCACCATGATCTCAATCACCGGACTATTAACAGAGTTCACCTGTTCGTTATTATGTGAGTATTATGTTTCCTCTTTTCAAACGTCTTTGTTTCAGTGGCTCCGCAATTTATCCACTTAGTTTCTTATTTATTTCTATACATATTTTTAAATGCCTGTTTTATTTTGATGGTTTTCTTATTTTTTGGCTCTAGTTTCCCTCAGATATTACTGTTTCTCCACTGACTGGCTATTTGGACTCTGGCTGTGCTCAGATACTTCCGCATATCCAGATTATTTTTAATTTCAATTAATTAAGTAGCCTTTATTTGTCACATATACATTACTGCCCAGTGAAATTCCTTCTTTGCATATCTCATTCTTGGAGGATTGGAGGTCAGAGCACAGGATCAGCCATAATACAGCGCCCCTGGAGCATTGGGGCATTGCTCGAGGGCCCAGCGGTAGCAGCTTGGCAGTGCTGGGGCTTGAACCACTTGAGCAACCACTAATGTTTCTATTTATTGACTGCTTTAATTTTTAAATTGACTGTTTTTGTGTCTTCCTGATTTTTTTTGCACCTGCCAATCCTTTGTGACTGTTTTGTTTTTTGCATCTTGTTAATAATTAACGCCCTGCTCTTGCTACACGACCTCTGTGAGTCTGCTTTGTGACACAGCATTTCTGCTGATGTGGTACTAAACACCTGGACTTAAACATCTGTACAGGTGAAAACTCAGGACTGAGAACGCATGACCAAATTATGTTGGATGTACAAAAACTATTTGTGTTGATATAACTTCAGTTCAGTCTCATGAAACCGAAGTACACGTTTGAAATCGGTGAATTTAATGAGCTCTTTTCAGCGTATGTTGTAGTCCAAGTGCTCTAGAAGTTTCTTTCTTCTGATAAATTTCTGAATTGTCCATGTTTATAGATAACAGGGTGTCAGAATAACTCCTCAGGTGATTGAAGCGATGCCACTGTAGAAGGATTTACACATGCGGTTTGCACAAATCCCTCCTTGTTAGCTACATTAGCTTGCCGTCACGTAGCGAGCCAAAAATGTCAAAGTGACAGCAAAACATTTCCCTCAAACGGTTTCTGGGATCAGCCAGAAACACATGCCATGACTCATTTTTTTGCGTCTCTCCAGTTAACGTGTCTGCAATTAATACACACAAAACGGAAGAAAACCTTTGATACTGTCAAATCTTGTCAAATTGGGAAAAATAAAGCATGTAAAGAAGCAGCAGAGATCATTTTTGTGTCGCAAAAAAACTTGTGATGAGTACGTAGCTTGTCATGCTAATGTGCTAAGTATGCTAATATGAAGCCTGTGACAACAACCAAGCAAATTTTGTGCTTGTTTTACTTTGAGAAGTGATTCTATTTACATTTAAAGCTGTGGAAGATCCTGTTATGGCGAGTTCTCATGTTAACACTCCGTCCAAACCGTCATTCCCTCAGCAGCCTCTCTCTTGTTTTTCTCTCTTGAAGCTAATGAGACAAAAATCGCAGCAGGTCATGTTACTGTCACGGTGAAGCAGGGCAGGAGCAGATACAGTAGCAGATAAACAATAACAGAACATGAGGCAAAAATCAGAGTCGAAGAAGCCAGGAGAGCAAAAAACAAGAAACTAGAACAAACCCAAGAACAAAGTATTTGGTATGGAAAGATTACATGCTCAATAAACAATACTGGACTGAGAGGAAAGTGAGCACTTCAGAAGGAGATGGAGAACCTCATGGTCAATGAGCATGATGGGAATTACCCTGTGTTCTATGTCTTCCTGGGAAGTTCATGTATTCATGAGCAGGGAAGTCGTAATTATGGAAGTTCTTTACTTAACTCTGGAACTAAAAAAAAAACAGCACGTACTGACACGCCCCCAAATATCTGAGATTAAAAAAAAATTCCCACTCGTAATTACGATCTTTCCGACACGACTCGAACGCACCATCAGAGCCCCGAGCGGCCGTGTCCAGAGGTGGCGATGTCGCTTGTAGTCTGAGAGGCAGTCTGGGAAATGTAAAAAATGTCAGCCAATGTGATCGCTGACACTGGAGACTCCTTCCATAAACGTTAAATAGCATCTCATTACAGAAAACTTCACCACATGGACGATTACGTAGGTTTCTTTGTTTTAGAATATATATTTTTATCATTATTTTTTACAGAATTAACTTACGTTAAGTTCCTGTAATTGAGCTTTTTACTATGGAAACAGATGTACCCTGGAGCTGGAAATACTGCCTGTTCTGCAGTTGGAGAGAATGAATCTAAGTGGTTTTTTCTAACAGATTAGCTTATTTTCTTTTTTAAAGAAGTACTTTTTTTTTTGTTGACTCTGCCGAACGGCAGCACGAGTCGATAGTCAAAGCGATCGACTTCCAGTCCTGAAGTGAAGTCTGGATGAGGATCAGTGATATATAGATTTAACAGAGAATGATCTCCAACAACAACATCCAAGGGATATTGTCTTTGCTTCAGAAACAGACGTAAGAGGGAGTACATTTCCAATTCACATGCAGAGAAGAAAAAAATCGAAAGGGAATGACTTGACAGTCACAAAAGCAATGATTTCTAATTAGCTTGATGCTGAATTGAATTATAAAGTAACTACCCTGGTGTCTATAGACGGCTTTGCAGCCACGCCGGAGAAGATCTCTGCTAGTCATCTAGGCACAGACCTCTACTGACCCCTAATGACGACGTTTTCCTCTGTCAAGCGGCAAAACTTGGAGAAATTTATTCCTTCGATATCTTTATAAGATGTTAATATGAGCATATTTTTGAAACTGTGAAAAGTCTAATTGTGTGTGTTGTGTCACTTCCTGCACTGTGAGTTGTGTGTTGTATGTCGCACTTCATTCCTGGAGACTTTTATTTACTGTACATGCAGTCATGAGAATTAATAACAATAGCAATGAATTATTATTTATTAATATTAATATTATTAAGAATTAATTAAGAAATAACGAATGCATTTATTTATTTATTTTTATTTTTTTATTTTATTATTTTATTTTTATTTGTCTTTTTATTTAAACTGAAAGTATTTCCGTGGTTTTAATCGGTTGTGCACGCAGAATTAGACAATCAAAAGAAAGTTCTATCCTCCTCCTTTCACATACATGAGCTCACCGTTGCCTATGATTGGTCAATTCATGGTCAGGTCATGATTGACAGGTGATAGAGTATGCCCCTCCCACTCAGATAATGCCACAATATTCTTACTTTCCATTGATTCTATTCTTTTTATGTGATTCTTTTCTTTGTTATGTGAATCGTCACGATTTTACACCTTTATTTTCTTGGGGAAAAAAAATATTTATTGTCCACCCAATTTAATTTATTTTCATGTTTTTTTCCCACGATTCGTTCTTTTTCACATGCACTTCAATAAATGATTCACTTTATTGAATCACCAAAGTTTCTTCGATGTTATTCTCCTGAAGGGCTTGGTTCACATTTCAGGATATACGTACGTTCATTTTTGTGATCTTTCTGCTACGGCTGTAACATTTCTACTTGTATTTATTTAACTGTAAAGGGAATGACATCGGACAGATCGCGTGAGTCAGCATCCGGCATTGCCGAGGAGTTTGCGGTCTGCTTGATTTATTTGTCACTTAATTGCTTTATCAATGCACTCTGTATAACTGTAACATAAGGTTGTGTTTTGCCCTCATTGAAATAGGCTATTTGTGGTTTAAGTAGCATCGAGTGAGATTTATGGAGCATGGTGTAATGACTTTTGAACCAGGAATGAAGTTAAATGGACATAACGGGCAATCTCGGTGGCGGACTGAGTAAACAGGCTACGATAACACAATAACAGATACATCACATGATCCCAAAATGCTCCTGCATATGAACATATTGATAAAATAGACCTCTGGAGTAACTGGCTGTCACTCGTCCGCTCTCATTAGGCCGCTTCCTGAGCCACTTTTTCCAAATAATGCTGAGGGCAAAATCACTGTTAGGCCAAAAAAACCCATCGGTCTGTGGAGCGTAATTGACAGCGTGTGTATGTTCGAGAGAAAATAAGGCCACAGCGGCCGAGATCACGATCTCTGCACACATACATCACCGCTTAATATGGCTGCAAATTCTAACAGGAAGTCATAGACGGAGCAGAAATGTGACAGGAAATGAGTTTTGGGTGGAAGAGTGTGTTCATTTCCATTTGCCTGCTGTATGTAATGCTCGTTATTTGGCTGTGGTGTGAGCTTTTACACCCAAAGGCTGCTGTTCAAAAGTGGGAATAAAATAGAAATGTGATAAATTAATGAATAAATAAAAATATATATTGACACAAGCGTCAGTTTTCAATGTTTGAATTCCATATCTGCATTCAAAAGTTGGTATAAATTGATTTTCCTGATAACTAGGATCAAGATAAAACTGAGTGCAAAAGTTTGTACACCCTTTGGAGTAAATAAAGAAGGCACATTTTTCTTCATTATCATGTTTGTAAATGCCCCAACAATAGAATTGTTTGAAATGCCCAAACACTCTATTTCTATTATCCTATTTATTTTATATTTTATATTATATTTTATATTATATTATATTGACTTCTTTTTTTGTATTTTGTATTAATGTTTAAGACAAAACAAAAGTAAAACCTGGTTTTCTATTTGCATGATTATTGTACCGGGTTTTTATGATTTGATTCATTTATTTTCATGTGCTTTTTTATTTATTTTTTTTTTAAACGAAATTCAATTTATACCAGTAACACACACATTAAAAAAATATAAATATTTCTATATGTATTTCTATTATTCTATTTATCTGTTATTGATTTTTCCCCATATTCTGTATTTGTGTATTTTTTAAATATATTTTTAAAATAAAGGTAAAACATGGCCTTATAAATGCTTTCAGGGCAAACTGATTGACTATACATGTCACAAACTCTGTGTACATGAATAAAACCAAACAAACGTGATCACTGACATACTGTAGTGAAGTTTCCTATAAGAAGATGTTTATGTACTCTGTATGGAAGGAGTCACCAGTGTCAGTGCTTTGGAACAGGCAGAGTTAAAGCTCTGAACACAATAAAGTTTGTGTTTGTTGTTTTGTCTTAGCTTAAAATGAGAGAAAAACTAGAAGTCACACTCATGATGGCATGATGTTATGTTGTAGCTGCTGTAAGTAATTTGTAGTTGTTGCTAAATTGGCGTTCTTTAGAAGGAAAGAAACACTTTAGGATGTGCCGCGTCGAAGCCGCTTTCTCACAGCAGCCTGTTGCTGATTGTTTTCCTGTAATAGCACAACAGCACTTGTTTAATTCCACAGTCGAAGCCTCAGAAGCAAAAAAAAGGACTTTTATTGTTCACTGTAAGAAAAAAAAGACCACTATGATATATATTCCTTGGCTTTTATCGGTCTATGTGTTGAGTCTCGTACACACACGCTTAAAAAAAGCTTCTTTCGTGTAACTCAGTTCAGCCTACAGTTCCTCTGGGATTAGACAGCGGTGTGATCCTGTCTCTCGAGTGTATCGCTGAGACATCTCAGTACGCTGACCTGCGACCGCCAGCGTCCCTCTGTACACACAAGAAACAGCGGTGTTGTTTATTCGAGCGGTGATGAGTGTAACACCGGGCTCCAGAGGCCCCTTATGAGACTGAAGTTGCCCAGAGCCCTCGTAATAACAGGACAAGCGAGTCATTTGTAGCAACACTGCTTCATCTCCTCGTCACTCTCTACTTTTTCCATTAAATGAGCTGTCACTCGGAAAAGGCGTCCGGGCCCATGTTGTGTAGCTGCGCCTCGGAAACAAGACGGAAAAGGAAAAAAAAGGAGAGAAAATAAGGAAATGAAAAAGAAAACAATGCACTCGAGATTCTTTTCAACTTCAGAGGTGTCACTATGTGATTTCTAGCACACCCAATTAGTCCTTCTAAATATAGCCAGCGGGCTCCGGTGAGCCGAGAGGGAGCGAGTGTGTCATGATGCTGGTTAGCAGCGTGGGAGGTAGTTAGGGAGTCTGTTTGGGAATACACATGGCCCGGGCCTGCCAAGATGCCGAAGATTTAGAGTGGGGATAACAAGACAGAAAGGACACGGTCCACAGGCCGCAACCGCCGCTTATTACCATCAGCACAGAGAGTCGAAAAAACGACAAGGGTTTCCGCCCTAACCCGCTTTCCCTTCCATTATCACCATTATCTGCGCTTATTTGTAAATTCAGACACTAGCCGCATAATTTAACAAGATATTTTCCCAACACTTGACTATTTTTATTTTAAAACATCGCTGCGAATCGCCGCTTTCGACCCAAATCGCATACGATACAAAGTTAGCCTATAATACAGATGAAACATTGCTTTGTTAATGCTGCGTATTTATAATTTCTTTTATTAGACACAAAATGTATGCTGGAACGTTACTGCATGTCACGACAGCCCTCTTTATTTCATTTCCTTCTTTCTAATAAATGAAGGTTTTTTAGCAGGGATAAAAAAGTACCTCAGATTTGATTCACTCCAGAATCAAATCTGTCTTCTATTAATTAAAAGTCGATTCATAACGAGAGCCGTGGTTTGCTGATCTCTCTTCATTACTCTAAGAGCTGCTTCATTTCAGCTAGAAGTGTAGATTCAATTTCAGCTCTCGGGTTATCCAAAGCTTCTCATTTTCAGCCAGATGACAGCCTCGTTCATAAGAAATTGTTTGGTTGGTTTAAAAAACACGCAATTAATTAATTAATCAGGATTATCACTGCACAGACGAATCCTTGACTCTGATTGGTCAGAAGGGCCATCTAAGATATGGTTTCTATAGTAAAAGCTCCTTCACAGGCACTTCTGTGGCAAGTGTGAAATTGTGATCTTTAAATCTGTTATAGTATAATTATAATAAATTCACTGAGAAACAGGAAGAAGATAAGTTTAGGTACAGTGCAACCTCAGCATACAAATTTAATTTGTTCCGGAGGTGAGTTCTTAGGGTGAGAATTTGTATAGCTAAACGAATTTTCCCATAAGAAATAATGTAAATGCAGATCATCTGTTCCAGCCGCCAAAAGATATGACCAGTATGACCAATCCGTGTATGTAAACTGTACGGCTGCTTACAAAGAACTGACCCAAGCCAAGCATTCCATGTCAAGGCTCCTAACAGGAAGTCATGCCAAGAAGCTTGGGCTAAAAATACAACAGACCGCCCACACCACCAATCTGTCAACAAAAAAATGGCAAAAAAATCACCTAGCTTTTGAACGCATGCTGAAGGCAATGTTGGCATCGTGGGTTGACTCTTTCTGAACAGCTTTCACTGACTGAAAATAATGTTTGTAAAATTCGTAAACTCTCTTCGGTTGTCTTCGCTTGGCTTTCCACTGACGCAGCAGAGGTGCTGGGATCGGTGCTTACCACTAAGTACTGATTGTCTTTCAACACTGCATCAAAAATATTTCAACAGAGTTCAATGGACCTGAATTTGAAATATGATAGGATGAACTGAACATTCATACACCAGCTACTAAATATCCATCAACCAGTAACAGTTGACATATTGTTTAATACTTATGCTATAAAATCTACACTCAAGTTTACAGCAAAGATTACACTAAGGTTTACACTCAAATTTACACTAAAGTTTACACTCAAGTTTGCTATAAAGTTCACACAAAAGTTTACAGTAAAGTTTATACTAAGGTTCACACTCAAGTTTACAATAAAGTTTATGCATAAGTTTACAGTCAAAGTAACACTGATGTTTACCTTAAAGTTAATGCATTACCTAATGCATAAGTTTTCACGTTTATTCTCAAGTTGACAAAGATTACACTACAGTTTACAACAACGTCTACAATAGTTTATACTCATGGATAGCAATTCATACCCTGGTCTTTGAGTCACTTTCAGCTTGTTGATGGTCTTCATGTCGATATTCTTGTCTGTCTACAGTGCACTATTTGAATAAGGTGGTACTTTAAAATTCCAAACACCATATTGCCAAACGTATGCAGAGACCCATTCTAATAAATGAGTTCAAGTGGTTCAGCCACACCCAGCGCTCACAGGTCCATGCAATCAAGCACACAACCATGCAACATCTACAGACTTCCACTGGCAGTATAATGGGTTGTACTGAAGAGATAAATGGCTTTAAACATGACACTCCTCTTGGATGCCACCTTTGCCACAAGTCAATTTGTGAAATTTCTGCCCCACTAGATCTGCCCTGGTCAACGGTAAGTGCTGTTATTGTGAAATGGAAGTGTCTAAGAGTAACAACCGCTCAGCTGTGAAGCAGTAGACCAGGCGAGCTCACAGAGCTGAGTGCTGAGAAAAAAAAATTGCATATTCTGTTGCATCATTCACTATAGACATTCACTCTGCCTCTGGAAGCAACATCAGCACAAGATGTGTGACATCAACTAATAACATCAGTGTGTGAACTCACAGATTTCCACACAAACTCCAAAAAATGTCTCCCTATAGGAATGGAGGCAATTATATGCTCATGGTTTTGGAATGGAATACCCAGCAAGCCCAATGTCCAAGCCTATATTACACCAATCTGTAAAGCAAATATTTCAGTGCTTGATTACATTTCTAGTAAAAATATAACAGACAAATAGCTGTAAAGATAGTTAGATTTCTATGTGCATGTCTTTCAGCTATATACGAAGACAAAGCCTGTTAATTCATCTAGATTTCTATTCCTACACTGTTCCAGCACTTCAGTCTAAACAGGAAACAGTTTACTTAAGACACTGCAGATCACTGAAGTGATGTTTGTTTAGAAGATAGCGGAAGATGCCGAGTTCTGGTTCTTCCTGTTGTTTTGTCCTTTGTATCTCCATTTCATGAATCCCCCCACACCCTCTTTTACCCTATGTGTTGTAAAATATTTTTATTTCATCCCATACTGAATCAAGAGCATTGTTTTAGTACCATTCCTACCGAGACAAGCTACCATGGAACTACTGATGAGCAATGAATCACCTTTTGAGATTACAAGACAAATTCAGGTACCTTACCTGACTGCTAGCAGACAATTCAAAGTGACCCGGATGCCTGAAAACCTGCACTGATACACTTAGAACTTGAAAGGAGCTTATTGGGACTTGTGGTCTGGATCTCTTCCGAGTTTGATTGTCGTTCAGCAGTTCTGTCGGGAATTGTGGGATGTTTTCGCTTCGCCAATCCTCCGGTGGTGCTATAAGACTTGTAAAACAGGCATGATCAGGCCTCCTATCCCCCTGCTAAATTCTCTCAGCTTGACTGACACTACACGGGAGGAGGCTGCTCAACGACTAAAACGCTTGTTCTTGTCAAACCGGTGGCGTTTTTACACGGCTATTCCCCTGCAATGAGAGGAAGGAGACGCGGCTGATGCCGACTGAATATTCAGTCCACCCCCCCTCCCCGCTTCATCTTCAGTGAAGAGTTTCATGATACCTCTAAGCCGTAGACTGACAAGCGTGACCAAATTGATCCGTCACACATGCAAAGCCACGGGGAGATGCAGAGAGCGAGATCAATCACAGCAGGGGGAAAAAATTAAGAGAGCAACAGCGAGGAAGGCTCAGGGCCAACTTACTGATGGTTACCGAGGTTTTTATCACTGGAGAGAAAACCACACTCAGATATGTGACAGTATTACACATTTACGGGGAGATCAAACAAATTGTAAATGTTTAAACTGATAAGGCTTTTAAATGGAAGCATTTATGTTAAATGAGATTTCAAGATGAACTACATCAATAAAGCTTATAAATTATGAATGCCTTTTATCATTGCAATGAAAGAGATTCATTTCACCAAGAACTATATGGTAAAGATTAAAAAAATTGCTAAACTAGCTACTTGAGTAGAAGTGGGCCCTATTGCTTGACCTTGGGAATAGGTTAGTCTGGATGCTCATGATGAAATTCACTGGTGAGAAAGGAGTTGTCTATGTCTTTTCGAGAGTTCCTCTGAACTGTACCCAGTCCATGAGGCAAACTCTTATGGCCATGCTGGTTGAAATCCAGCAGGGCCTGCTCAAGGTAGTCTGGCCTTCCCTGTGGAAAGAGGTGGCTTAGCTCCACATGCTAGTTCTTGAACAAACTTGAATGGGGCATATTGGTGAGATTCTGTATGATTCTGGTAGCTCTAAGTTTTTCAGATGTCTTGAGTGGACAACCAGGCCAAATGGCTGTTAGCTTTGTCGGTGCTTGGTGATCTTTTGGTCATGGATTGTTCAATGCAAGCAGCTAGGTTAGGTCACTTCTTTTCATTCATTGGTACCTCGGAAAACTCTGACCAAGGTAACCGTAGGAACCCTAGGGTACGCTGGATTGGTTGGTCTTGTGGAAGAGTGTGTGAGGGAGTTTTGGGCATACTTAGCCCTACATTGTTCACCCAGAGATGTTGAGGATAAGGCAAGAAATCTTTGATGGACCAGTAGGAAGATGTCTAGAAAGATGAGATGGGACCAATCACATGTGTGTCTGACCTTCACCCTGTTCCTGAGATCTCTGGCCATGAAAACTAAATCTTTACCAGGGCTATGTTTAAGCAGCTAATGAACATTGGTTCACACCTGAGGGACACTTTGGATCATTGTCCATGATCTCCCTTCGAATGGGGGAAACAATAGACAAGTCAAGTATCATGGCATGGATGGGGGTATCATCTATCTGTCCTACAAATGATTGTAATTTTTGCAAAATGAAGGCCTCTTCATTTTTGCTTTTATTATGAAGACAAATAATAGGTTTGGGAAGACTTCACTGAGATATTAAACACAAACAGTTAAACCTGGAGGTAAGATTTGGATGCTACAATACAAGAAGTGCTGCTCAGTATTCCAGAGACCAATACTTGTGCTTGTGGGAGGAGTTTTCTGCCTTGATCCAGCATGACAAAGACTCAATTTGACAGCATTTTGGAAAGGTTAAGCCTCTCTTGTATGACTCTTCCAGAGGGACAACCTGAAGAACTAAGTTGTTATACTGTAGATGGGACAGTGTAGAGGAGGGGTGTCCCATCTTATCTGCAAAGGGCCTGTGTGGGTGCAGGTTTTCATTCCAACCAAGCCACCCTGAGTCTATTGAAAGCCACGATCAGTTGATTAAACAGGTGGAATCATGTGTGGCATCTGCTTTATTGAAATATTGAAATGAAATGAAAACCTGCACCCACACCTGCCCTTTGTGGATAAGATTGGACACGCCTGGTTTAGAGCTTAAAAACAGCTGAAAGAAAAGCAGATGTGAGATTGAGTGAAAATATTATTAGAATAATGCTGAATGAGAAGTTGAGGATGTAAGTATAAAAAGATTCTTTGGATATTTGTTAAGGGTACTAGCTTCCTAAAAAAGGATATCCTATATCAAGGGTCTCTCCTTGAAAGGCAAACAAAGAAGCAATTAAAGATTCTAGATTGTATCACATCATTTATAGCTGAAGGACATCATTTTTGCAAATGTAATTGTTATTAGCTTTCTGATAGCATTACATATGGGGGCAGTGGTGGTTCAAGTGGTTAAGGCTCTGGGTTGTTGATCAGGGATCAAGCCCCGGCACCATCAAAGTCCATTGTTGGGCAATTGAGCAAGGCCCTTAACCCTCCCTGCTCCAGCTTCCAAACTTCCTCAGCTGGGATATGCGAAGAAAAGAATTCCACTGTGCTGTAATGTATGTGTAGTGATAATAAAGACTTTGTGCCTTCAGTTCTTCTTGTTCTAAAGGGGTTCGCTGTAGTATTTCATACGGGTCCTTTAAAAGTTCTCCCAAGCGGCCTGACCCTTGAAGATGGTAGGCTAGTGTTTAAGGTGATGGACTACTGAACGGAAGGTTCTGAGTTTGGATCCCAAGTCTACCAAGCTCCCACTGATGGACCCTTGAGCAACCCTCAGTTGAATAAAATGAGATAAAATGTAAGTCTCTCTGGGTAAGGATGTCTGCACAATGCGTTAGATGTAAGGAAAGAGACTTGTGTAGAATACTGGGTGGATCTTCTTTTACTAGTACTACAGATAGACACCAAGCTGGTTCTAGTTTGAACTTGTTCTCTATTAGCGAACACCTAATGAAGGGTTCTGTTTCGAATTCAGACTACGTCAACAATACTTTATAGTGTAATATTGATTTTTTCTTTAATACTGTAGCTGGAAATATGGACATATTGCAATTAAATAATACCCAAAAGAAACCCCAGACATGACACCGCCGCAAAACAAATACCGAGTCCTTTGGATATTTAAAACTGTGTCTCTTTCCGAATTTTAAATTATGAACCCTGAAGTCATCTAAAATAACACATTAAACGTCTGAAGCAGGTGCAGCAGTGACGATGTGAAACAGCTTGCCTTGGCCACTGATGAATTTTCAAATTACTCAATCAATCCAGCCATTTATTCCTGCAATTTACTGTGCACTGAATCAAACATTATTCTTTAGGAGTGACACCAGGTTCATTTGTCTCTTTCTTTCATTTGCTATTTTCTCCCTGTTGGATTTCATTAGCGTGAGCGGCGTCTGCTAATGATGGCCGACAGCGGGGCTGCAGCGACAGGCAGAATGAGGGCCAAGTAAAATTTTAAAGTGGTTAACAATCAGTGACAGCTTTTTATTGCGCCATTTTATATCAAATGTCAAAACTATCAGTGTTGATTAAGCAGGTTGAAATGGGACTCAATATTTAGAGGAAAAAAAAGCAAAACTGAGCAAAACTAAAGAGAAACCGTGAGGGAAAAAAGCAAATAACAAAAAAGTGGCTAAACGGGATTGTGTATTAATCATTTCCAGCTAGTTCCATGACAGCTAGGAGATAAAGTCTACCAAGGACTGATTTTGCTCCAAAGCTTCAGCCTGAATCTCCAGATATCTTCAGCACCATCAGGATTTCTGCATTATAACATCGACCAACAACTAAAAGACCTTCCTTTCTATTTTACAGCTTTAACCAGGAACCTTTATATACTGTATAATAGGCAGTTTTATCCAGTCTGTTCTGTTTAATTTTATTTTATTTTATTATAATATACCATGCTTATTATTTTATTTCATATCATATTTTGTCCATCATCTCCATTTTTGTTAATACTGTTTTTATTATTTATTATTCTTTCTCTTACCTTGAGATAAATTTCCTTTTACTGAACAAATATTTACTCTTTATTTTGTTATATTTGGTTATGTAATAGGTTAAGAAATGGGTTTTATTTCTGTATAGTACTTTGGTCTGCATTTTGTAAAGTGAAAACTGCTAAATAAATAACATTTCTTTTTATTATTCTGAGTAGTAGTAGTAATAGTAGTAGCAGTAGCTTAACCTGTAACTCAGAAGCCTTAACATGGAAATGTTTAGCTACAAGTAGGAAAAATCTCCATGAATGCCTCCATGAAAGTGCATGTTTTGTTAACAAAAAGCTAGCATTAGTGATCGTGAGTTTATGATGTTTATGATACTTTGTGTTATGGCCAGGGTTATTTGAAGGAACCTTCCTTAGCCGTTTAATGTTGTGTTTTCTTTGTTGTTGTTGTTATTTTTTCTTCTAAAAAAAAAAAGTTAAAATCTAAACCTCAACATATCAATGATCCATTATTATTAGTTTTAGATTGTGGATCATCTAATTTATAGTCCCTTTAAATGGTTGTTACTATAGAAACTCTAACGCACTTGTGATTTGTACAGTCGTTATACAGTAGGAAATGAATCAACACCTTTTGACCAGTCAGAATCCAGAATTCTACAGCGCAGTGGTATAACGTTAGAATAAACCATGTTTCGTATATTTGGGCCTGATCTGAACATCTCATAACACACTCCAACATGCCTCGAATGCTTCTTTTCACTGTTCTACTTCCTTTCTATATGATAATTAAATTGTCAGCCTGCATGCATTCACCAGCTTCCCAGTGTTATGAATTAACTGGAAAAATCAAATGCAGCCTTTCCGAGTTTAATTAAAATCAATGTTCCATCTTTTCAGATGAGCCTCGGTTCTCCAAAGTGCTGCCTTCCCATTATTACACTCTCACTCTCAGCTCTGGAGGAGGATAATAAGCCATCTCCTGTTTCGGCGCTTCTCAGAAATTAAGAGAGGAATCTTCCGGAAGCGAAGGGAAATGAGACAGGCAGGCCTTCACCGAATTGTGCGCCTGGGTGTGTTTTCCTGACGGGATAATAAAGTTCATTTCTGACAGCACTTTCTGAAGAAAATGAGATCGTTCTGATTTACAATTATTAAAAAAGAGCTTCTTTATAAATGACGCTTGGCGAGTGCATGTGGGAGCAGAAAGGAAGTGGAGATAGCGGTGTGGAGAGAGAAGAGAGAATGCTCTGGGATTCAGAACCGAGGTCAAGCATTAATTAAACCGATACAGATAGTCTAAAAATACGCATGAGCCGATGCAAATCCTGCGCTTGCTGATCGTTTCATTTGTGTAAGTAATAGTGGCCAAAAATGTAGATTAAAACTTCATCAAGCCACTGATTCATTTATTATATACTGATATACCTAACTTTTTGTAATAGATTTGGCACTTTATTTTGAAACTCCTTAACCCCCTTTTACCAGTTTTACCATTAAGCCACTGGAAAAAGAATGGACTTATGGGACATTTTCAGTCAGTATAAAGAAATGAATGATGTTCAGGCTGTGAGTCTGATCTAATATGAGTCTTTTGGCTTTCAGTGTGTTTTAGACGTGTGTTTTTCCATCTGTTGGAGAACCTTACACAGAATTTTACTGGTTGAAGATCAGATTTGAGCTGCGTTTTATGCACTCTGGGCATCTCAGAGAGCAGAAATGGGTTTGATATCAACATTTACTTTGAACAGAAACGAACCTGAAACTTTTCTATGAATCTATCACCCCTAGTAGTCTAGAGAAAAACAGAAATCCTTCGGAAACACTACAAATTCTGAGAAAGTCCCGAGTGTCTACTTTCATATGAGCTTCATATTAACCTCCACTGTGGAGAGAGACAGGACGAAGATGCTCAATCATAAACATGGACACAAAATCTTTTGGCATCTGGATTAAAGTAAAGTAAAGCACACAAGAATCTCAAATTTATAGCTAGAAAGAGAGAGAGAGAGAGAGAGAGAGAGAGAGAGAGAGAGAGAGATCCTGTATATCAGCCTCTCTTCATCTTCATCTTCATCTTAAATAGGCTACACAAATTGATTGGTAAAGGCCTTATTACCTCCATCCTACAACTTCATGACTTGTCATTACATTACACTTATTATAATATCCAGTGGACTGCTATTACACATTTTAATTGGATTCCAATGGAAATTCCCAACTGGTCTTTATAAGATGAATTGGCGTCCATTAAATCTCACAATCAAGTTAGATATTTATGGCTTCTGTGTGGTTCCAATTGGATTTTTATGGCAGACATTTTGAAATATTATTACATTTACACTCTTCTCCAAATGGATTTTTATGGGTTACTCATTGGAATATGTTACGAATTCAATGGGTTCTTATTGGATTTTTATGGGATATTTGGGATTTTGGAATATCATCCAAATCCAGGAGGAAGCTCTTGAACTCAATATTCCAAAGGATATCCCATAAATCCAATAAGCACCAACAGTAATCACACCATATTCCAAAGTGTATCCCATTAATAATAAATAAATATAAATAAATAAATAAATAACAATTATTATTATTATTATTATTATTATTATTATTATTATTATTATTAAAAACAATTGGAACGCTGTAAATTCAGACCATATTCCAATGGGTATCTAATGATGAACATTAACTTGGAATTCAGTATAAATTTCATAATATTCTTAGAAATCAAAAGCAAAACAAAAACCAGTGTATATAAATTTGAAATATGGTCTGATTTTATGTGTTTTTTTTATTTTTATAGGATGTTTTTGTAATGTTATCTAATTTATTTATGGCTCTTCCTGGATTTTTATGAATGAACCATATTAATCTATAAATATTACCATAATCATAAATAATATATTTTTGATTTTCTGTGCTTCCTATAGTTTTATTTATTTATTATTATGAATTCATTTTTATTTTAATTTATGGCATTCCCTTTAACATATTATGAAATTTCCCAATCAGACTCATCAGATTTCCCTATCAGACCCAATCATATGAAATATTTCAGTTGGATTCACTCATATAAATTTGCTAGCTTAATCACATGCATTTCTGTTATGGATCTTCACACAGGACCGTAGCTACAGTAGCTAGTGGTTTTTTTTTGTTTTTTTTTAGAATTATTAAACACTTAATAAAAATCTGCCTGTATATAAAATGTTAAACAAAGTTAAATTAATTTGAAAGCTACAACAACTATAACAATCTCCGTAGATTTGTAGATGAAGTCAGCTGTTTAATTCATCCACATTTTTTTCAGGCTGATAAAATATGATGTTATTTCCAGTGTTGGAACACAGTACACATCCATAGTGAGGTGCATTATTGGATATGTCCAAGTTATGGAATTTTTTTAGGGGTTGGACGTTCCTAAAATGGTGACTAACTGATCAGCGCCCTCCCTGAATAGTAGACTAGGAAGTGGATTACGATGCATCCTAGAACTTAGCTAGTGGTGCTGAACAAGCCATAACAAGATACAGATGAGAGTGATGTGTGAGGGATGTGAGGTGCTGGGGCTGATGGGTAATGCTCCAATGACATTTGTTGTTGTTGTTGTTGTTATTTTCCTTTTTTTTTAATGCATTGGAATATGATTCCATGTGCTTTGTATTGGATTTATTTATTTATTTATTTATTTATTTATTTATTTATTTATTTATTTATTTATTTATTTATCAGTTCATTCATTTATTTTTATTTATTTATTTATTTATTTATTTATTTATTTATTTATTTATTTATTTATTTATCTATTTATTATTATTTTTATGGATAGACAGAATTATATCGTCCTATGGTCTAGTTTCAATTTTTAAATTGAAAATAAAATAATCACTGTTTAAATTTAATTCTAATATATATTGAATTGCAGAATATTAAGCGTTTTTGTTTTTGTTTTTTTAAATATGCTCAGGTCCCAATCCTATACCATTCCATATCTAGTCTTTTATTTATTTATTTATTTATTTATTTGTTTTTTAAGAATGTTATGGGATACTTCATGGCAGGCAAAATGGAAGTAGAGGGAATTTTCCTTTGTTCTCATGTATACTCCAAGGTTTCCCCTGATTGCAAAGTAGCATCCCATGATAAGTGACTATGGACCATTTTAAGTTGTTTTAAGATATGTGTATATCTTTTTTTAACTGTGATGGTGTGTGTGTGTGTGTGTGTGTTTGTGTGTGTGTGTGTTTGTGTGTGTTGTGCAGCCAGGGAATATGTGCAATAAAATCTGTAGTGTAGTACACAAAGTTTACAGAATAAGAGGGCGGGAAACAGGATAAGTGAGCACCAGAGGAATTCTCACTGTCTCACAGTGGGTTGTTTGTAGGTCAGAAACATGAGCTCTTGCTTCTTTTCTGCAGAAAATCCACAGCTTTAAAATAATCTTCCGACTTGTCTGGGGAAGTCGTCTTTCTCCCTGCAAATGGCTTAATTTGAAATGTAGATGCACTAAAAACGTGCTCAGTTATCACCGAAATTATGCTTTAAAATATCCAGGATGATCCCAAGGCTGCTTCACTAATTGCATACAGACAGGAGCAAAAATTACAGGTATATTTTTTCAGAAGTGAGATAAATGATCTTTGAAATAATAATCATGGTACTGTTGCATGCTGGGGAAGTATTGAAGATGATCCCCGTTCCAGTTTATTGTGAGAAATCACAGCCTATAATAGAGCAGTTATTAGGGATTTTAAGAAAGCAGGGTGGCAGAAACGACGACGCTGGCTGGAGCTATTGAGCGATTTCTCCTGTAGACTTGTAGAAAGGATTTGATTTCACATCTCAATACTGTACAATAGAGAGCTGTTCTTCAGAAAAATGGTTCCAGGCAGAACTCCGTCAGAAAGCTTGAACGTTTAACCTTCAAAAGATTTCCTAAAGAATTCTTTTTCCTCCACATTAAAGCTGCCTTAATAATTACCTATCTATTATACTACCTGTCTGTCTTTTGGTCTGTCTGCCTGCCTGTCTGCCTGACTCTCAGTTTGACTGTCTACTGACTGCCTGCCTGTCTGTCTGCCATCCTGTCTGTCTGTCTGTCTGTCTGTCTGCCTGGCACTCTCTTAGACTGCCTGTCTATCTGACTGCCTGCCTTTATGTCTGTCTGTCTGACCACCTGTCTAACTGTCTGTCTGTCTGTCTGACATCCTGTCTGTCTCTCTGCCTGCCTGTCTGTCTGTCTGACTGCTTATCTGTTTGTATGACTGACTGTCTGTCTGTCTGTCTGACATCCTGTCTGTCTCTCTGCCTGCCTGTCTGTCTGACAGCATGTCTTTCTGTCTGTCTTACTGCTTATCTGTTTGTGTGACTGACTGTCTGTCTGCCTGTTTGTATGTAAGACTGTCTGTCTGACTGCCTGCCTCTCTGAATGACTGACTGTCTGTCTGTTTGACTCTCTGCCTGCCTGTCTGTCTATCTGTCTGGCTGGCTGTCTGACATCATGTCTGTCTGTCAGCCTGTCTGTCTGTCTGTTTGTCTGACTATCTGTCTGTCTGATTGTCTGTCTGTCTCCCTGTCACTCTACTTGACTGTCTGTCTGCTTGTCTGTCTGACTGTCTGTCTGTTCTATTTTTTCTATCTGTCTGTCTGTTTGACTCTCTGACTGGCTGTCTGACAGTTGGTTGGCTGGCTGGAAGAACATCCATCCATCCATCCATCCATCCATCCATCCATCCATCTATCTACCTATTGGTGAGTCTTTTTGTTGACTGATTAAGTTTATCATTCATTTGGAATCTTTATATAATATGAAAAACACCTAATCCCATTTGAATGCAAAAGTATTTGCACCTCTGGGTTCAACAGTTCAATATATATATATAATAATTTCCAGCCATGTCATAGCTGAACTGCAATAAACAAACAAACAAACAAACAAACAAACAAACATAAATAAGAAGTGTCTGAACAGATAGAAACAGATATTAATCTCAGACTGCAGCACCCGTGTTGATCAGAAGATGGCAGCACAGGAGAGCGTTTGTGTGTCTGTGTCTCCTCACATTCGACAGCAGTAGCACTAAAGCAGCTGTTCCCACACAGAGGAAATGTGCTTTAATCTTAATTATTTCCTCTTTCCAGTGGAAAATGATTTTAATGTCGCTGCAGCTGACCTCTTTGTTGATGTTTCCACGCCTTTCATAGGATCGCACTAAATACGACATGAAACACTGAAAGCAAAATCATTCACTTTTTAACATAAAAATAAAATAGCCTGGAGGAGACAGAAAGCTTTTTATTTATTTATTTGTTTATTTTGTTTGTTTGAACATGGCACCAATCTTTGCCTCCTTTCTCCTTAAACTATTTAAAAATTTATATTTAATTTTTTTTAAATTAAAATTTATTTATTAATGTACTCATTCTAACACGTTATCGTTTCTCAGCTCATTCCTGTCATCCTGTACAGCAGATACACCAAATTATCTGATTAAAATCCATGTCTAAGGAATATTTTTATGTAAAGCTTAACTTAAAAGCTTTGTACAAGTCTGAGGAAAAGGCTGGAACTATAACATGATAAAATGCTTTTTTGTCATATTTACATGAAATCATTAGGAAGTTGTGGTGTAAGAGGAATAAAATGCTTCTTTGGTGAGGAAGCAGAACCCTCACTGATTATTTTCCTATAAGATTATGCTTCAGAGTGTTTTATTCCTCATGTATGTCTATTACATGTTTCAGTTCTGTGGAGCAGTGTGTAGTTTTAGTAGTTAATTATAAAACAAGTCAAGTGAAGCAAACAGTTTTCAGGAAATCGTTCTCTCACCTCAGCAGTGAACTCGATCGGCATTGACTCCTGTCGTTCATCACCCGCCAAATTAGCTGTGAGCTCCTCTTATCTGAGCATCCTGGTTAGCGTCACTCCAACCTCAGCACTCCGCGTGATGTATTACACTGACCCGCCGTGAACTTTACCACTTTATCACAGAAGCTTTATGTCATGTTACACACAACATAAACCTCCATCAGGTTTTCGAGGTTTTTCGAAGAATTTAAAATGATCTAGGATTAATTCTAAATGTGCCAAAATGAACCAGGTTCTCTTTTTAGCCCATCCTGTGGCTTTTACCACGGGCCAGTCTTTCCTGCCAGCACACTTCCTTCTTCAATTAGCGTTACACCAATGAAAAATGACATTCTGGATAGTCTTGACATGGTCTGCCCACACAGCCGAGATTAGCCCGGGAGGGCAGAAAAGACAAATCCTGGCCTTTATCCCACCAGCGGAGCAAGGGAGCAGGGGAACGGGGGGGTTAAAATGACCATAATGAGGCCTTTAAGCTGCTCGTTCTTGACACTATGCAGGAAACACTTGTGGTGACTTTGAGAAATCCAAGCAGGAGTTTTCCCAGAGAAGCTCAGAGTAATGGAGGCTGGACAGACGGAGAGAAACAGCGCACTGAAAACAGGGCTCTGAATATGAAAATAAGATGAATTTAAAGTTGTAGTGATTCTGCATGGCTGCACTGGTGCAAGATTCATGCTCGAGGTGAAAAATCATAAATTCTACTGGAAATCTGTAAATATTGGCACCCCTGCATTCAGACGGCTGTACAGAAGAATCATGCGGTTAGATCTAAAAATGTTTAACGTTGTTGATACATGGTACAACTCTCATAGATAGAAGAGTGCTGTTTTATTTCTTATTGCCTTAAAAAAAATCTAGCCATGACATTTTTGATGGGGGGGTTTCACAGTCCAGTGACTTCTGTGATGGAACCCTCTCTAAATAGAGAGGGTTCCATCAGGAAGGGCATCCGGCGTAAAACATTGCCAAATTTAATCATGAGAATTGTCAGTTTAATAGGTAAAGAAGCGAGTGCAGGCAGGTTGGAATGGGTGGAGAAAGGTGTCAGGAGTTCTGTGTGATAGCGTGACTGCGACAAACTTAGCGTGTGATAATATCTCAAATCTAGTCAGGTTCATCTACTATTTCTTATTATAAGGTTTATTTTTTAAATATATTTTTTTGTTTTTAAATGTTTTTGTTTCATAAGTGGATCATTTTGCGTCTTTCTACTCTTAAAATTAGCAAAATAATTAAAAAGAAAATTACGCTAATCAAACATGTCTTGAAATGAGTTTCATAACCTGCTATTTGGATTTTTGTACCTGTGAATTTATAAACCTGGGCATTATGAGCCAATTTAAACCAAGAAGGTGGAACTGTGGTGTCTATGGTCAGTAATTTACACCAACACACACTTTCTCTTATGTTTTAAAGTTCTCTAAACTCAAATTTCAGCACCTTTCAGAATCTGTATTTATTTTATTCTATTTTTCTAGTGTATTTAGTGTACATAAAAAGGTCAAAATAATAAAAAATTTCCGTTTCCTAAGCCATTTACATTACTTATTTTCTTTTTTCTTGTAAAAAAAATTAGCTGCATTTAAAATTTGAAACATCCGCTAAGTGGATTTTCCAGAAGCTTCCACAGCGGTTTGGTTGCTTCTTAAACTCATTAGAATTGGTTAAACATGACAGATTAGTGAATCAGCTCCACACACACACACACACACACACACACACACACACACATGTGGATGCTGATGGGATGAGACTGGCAGTGTATTGTCATCAGGCCAGAGCAGTGATTTTCCCTGAGAGACTGTGACATAGAGAGCAGTCGGGAAACTGCCAGCACAGAACACACTCTCACACACATCATCCTGAAACGCCTCATCTTTATTTAGCTTCTGTGGGAAGAGGAGGATCGTGGATGCCTTCTCAAAGATCATCACACACACGACTGTTACTCATCTGAGCAGACAGATGGGCCTGAGAGAGAGAGAGAGAGAGAGAGAGAGAGACAGAGAAAGAGAGAGAATGCGACAGAGAGAGAGAGAGAGAGAGAGAGACAGACAGACAGACATAAAGACAGACAGAGAGTGACAGAGTGAGAGATTGTGAGATAGAGGGGAGAAGGGGGGAACAGATAGACAGACAGAAAGAGAGTGAAAATGAGAGACCGAGAGAGACAGAAAGTGAGAGAGAAAGAGAAAGACAAAAGTGAGAAAGACAGAGAAAGAGAGAGAGTCTGACGTGTCTTCACATCACAGTGTAGAAGAACCTGAGTGCCCTGCACAGAGCTCTGACTCTGACTCTGACTCAACCCCACTGGGATGAACTGGAACTGGAGTCTCCTCAACATCCCGACCTCAGAGTCTGATCTTATTAATACTCTTATAGAGAATGAACACAACTCCACACCTCCTCTACATCTTTCCCAATAGAGTGGAGCTTATTATAAGAAGGAGATTTTCAACAATCAGATCTGAGTGTGATGAAGAAGGGTGCACACACTTTTGGTTATAGAGTATATTCCTGTGTATTATGCACAAGAGGCATTAGTGGTGTGTGTGTGTGTGTGTGTGTGTGTGTGTGTGAGAAAGAGAGAGTGTAATGTCTCCGTGTGAAGGATGAGTCTGAGGTCACGGTGTCACGGTCACACATGGATATCCGTCACGTGTCACTGACTCTGGTGTGTATGACGCCGGGGTCAGAGGTCACACCCAGCTGCAGGTTCGAATGGTGTCGGCACAGACGGATAATAACTCTCGCTTTCGTTCGGGCGGCAATTAGAGATGAAAAACGGCGTCTAAATGTTTTCACGCAGCTCCTTTATGGAGTGGAAAACAACATGGCATTCCATCTGTCACACGGAGCCAGGAGCGCTGCCATGTTTTATACTGAGAGAGGGAGATATTTCCCTTCTCTCTCTCTCTGTCTCTCTCTTTCTCTCTGAATACATATATAATATGAATCAACACTTTCTGACCAATCAGAAGCCAGAATTCAGTGGTGTCAAGGTATGAAGTTCTTTCTCTAGCTTTTCTGTCACTCTTTCTCTTCTACTCGCTCTCCATCTCCTGTTCTTTCACTAAACTTGTCTAACCTGAACCTCCACACCATGTCTTCATGGAGCTCAGGAGCTTTGTGCACAGTGGTTTGATCCTCTTCCAGTTCCAGTGTAGGGAAAGCTATACCACTGTGTGCTGCAGACTTTGTGGTTAATAGAAGCTATAAGTTCTTGGGGTGCACATACTTTTGCCTATACAGATGTACAGGATTTAGAGTAAATACATGGCACTATAAACATGCAGGACAATGAATATAAAGGTCTGTAGATGTTTGGTAGAAGAACCTGGGGAGAATTAAAAAATAAATAAAAATACACTGATCATTGATTTTGATCTGTACAAAATCCCAGGAAAAATAGTAGCAAGTAACTTCAGAATGTTTTGGTCATAAATAAAGTAAAAACAGAGCTTTCATTGACAGAAGATCTACAATATCTTGTGAAGAAAAAGTGTCTCTTAGTTAATACAGGTGAGGGTTGTACACTGGTGGTTGAGTATGTGTGTGTGTGTGTGTGTGTGTGTGTATATATAGCATTCTGACAGTTTCAGGGGTGGTAGCATGGATGGGAGAGGTTCTGGAGGTAGGATTTGTTCTCTTCAACCTCCAAAATACATGTGGAGATTTACTCCACATTTGGGATTTACTCGTCGAGGCTAATGGTGCTGAGATGTTTCTCATTGGACAGTGATCACCACAGGTCCTCCTGAAGTCAACAACTGTGCAGGGAGAGGTCAATAATTGATGTTTTCTCTACAAAATTGTGCGAGTGTCAGAAGCTAGCATGATGATGGGATTTGTGCAGCATGGTGGACTGAGGAGCGCTGATGTTGGAAGTGGTGTTGAAGATCCTGAAGATCCTCCCATTAGGAAAGTCCAGGATCTGGTTGAAGATTGAGGTGTTCAAGAGTCTTATTCATTTGTATGTACTGTAAAAAAAAATAAATAAATCAATAAATCAATAATATTTAAAAAAAAATGTAATTAAATTAAATTAAAAATGAAAAGTGAAATTATACACAGATCTTTTTGATGAAAATAATAATTAAAAAATATATTAAAAAAATATAAGTGTCATTAAGGAAAAAAATGGATAAATAAAGAATAAAAACAACAAATAATTAAATTAAATTAAATTAAATAATAAATGTTAAAGTTCTACTTATACATATACATACTCATAATGTATCTGGTTAATTTTTTCATTCTGTTGGACGATGTGAATTTTTTTTTTTTTAACTCTATCCCTTTAAACTCATAAAACACACATGTCCAAATCCACACATGGATTAAATGGAACAAAAAGCCTACTTCACTTATCATCTTCGTGTTACAAGTGCACCAAAAGTGTGTAAATATATAAATAACTGTAACTACTGTGTAGCTCTACAGTATGTTTACACTCTTGACCCTGATTTTGTTGTATAGAAGTAGACGACTCTCTGTCTAACCTTCCTCCGAGATGCTGCTCCAGACGAATAAACAAACCTCACAACAGGATTCGGTCAAGCAGTGAGAGAAAAAGAACAGCGGCCATCTCAGTGCCAAAGCGCCTCAGGAGGAATGACTGCTTCAGATTGGCATTCCCAGATTTCCTCCCTGATCCAAACACTGTGAGATTCCAGTGTGTTTCCACAGAAAAGCAGCTGCATGAGTCATCAGAGGAAACGTCCAGTTACTTCTGCGTCCACACGCCAACCAGACAATCTGCAAAACATCTTGGGGGCTTGGTGCTTCGCTGATGCCTGAAGCTGCACGTTCCTGAGGGGTGAAAGTGAAATCTATCACATATAATATAATGTACAGTAGATTTACAGGACTGATTTTGGGAAGGAGAGATCACCACGACCGTTAGCTACACGAGCTCCGAAAACAGGATGTTCTCATCTCATCTTCTCATCTTAAGAAAGGATTGTGTTATAGCAAAAACAATCCACTACAGTGTAGCAGTGTACCTCTGACACTGGAGACTCCTTCCTTAAATGTTAAATAAACTTCTCAATGATTACACACGCTTTTAAAAGTCCCTGAGAACCAACGGTTACCATAGAAACGACAATACGTTAGAACGACCGTCATTGTAATAAACAGAAACCTTCTGACCAATCAGAATTTAGACAACAGAGTCAGCAGCGCTGTGGCATAAAAAACATATAGATTTCAGTACTTTATCCACTCGGCTTATAATACTGCTAGTAGGTCCATGCCATAAGTATTGGCACCCCTCTACTACATCCATCAATCACCACAGAGCACACATTATTTAGGAAGTGGTTTATTCTTAGTAAAGTTTGAACAAACAAATAAATAAATAAATTTATTAAAAAGAAAAAGATAAATATCTCTTTGTCATTATTATATTTATGGATTTTTTCAGGTCTCCTGAAAAATATTGGGTTGGGTGTTTTATTTTATTTATTTATTTATTTTTTAATCTTTATGTTTATGAGAGTTTATGTTTCTTTTTTCCTCCCAATTACATTTCTTCTACATTTTGTTTCTGTGTTTCATTCAATAATCATGAATGTCTCAGTTTCCCCCAAATACTTTTTTTTTAATCCTCTTGCCTGGCTCAGAATTTTCAGATACTAGATAAACAAAACTCCCTAAGCATTTACTAAAAAGAAATAAAACAACATATGGCTGGCTGAAATCATTATTGGCTCGTGTAAATAAACTGACTCGAGAATATTAAACCTCTGAGCTCGCTAATGAAGCAAACTGCTCTTAGATGCAGCTGTTGGAGTATTTATATTTTACATCAAATTTATACGCCAATAATAAATACACTTCTCTTGCGCTACTACTTAGTCTGTTATGTGTTTTAGATATTTAACAAACTTAAAAAAATATATGCATTTTTTAATAGAAAAACGTAAAGGGATTGCAAACTTTTGTACTTTCTCTGGCGCCTCTCGAGTTCTGCTCTGTGGAAGGCACAGATTGATTTGGACCTCACACAAAAATGCAGCGATAAGGGAGGAAGTGCGTCGCTGGGGGCTGGAGGCTTGAGTAATAACGTGGGGTTCGTTAAGGTTGTTACACACACACACACACAACCTCCTGTATAAGAAGAAACAAAAACCCAGACACTTTACAGTATACGCTTCTTTATTAAAATGTGATGTGATGGTGTTAAGTTCACTTCTGTTACATATCTCTTTAATGGTAATGATTATATACATGTTTAATCTATTCGGAAATGAACAAACTGTCCCATTTTTTACTTCTAACATAGCGAGAAATGTTTCAAAGCTACCATTTATCTTTCCTTTCTCTCCTAAATCATGACAGATTAGCACGTCGAATTTGTTTATCCCCCCCGAGCACACATCAGTACAAACACTCAGTCACTCTGGATACAGAAATACACAAATACAGAGATATGTTAAATAAATACTACTGCTATGAAAAATAATAATAACGAACAAAAAAAAAGGATATTCCCAGGTTTAGATTTCATGGTGATTAACTAGCATGGAGAATATTTCTTGCGGCGTATCAAGATTCGTCTTGTTCACTTCGCAGCAATCGCTCCGGTCTAAACCCGGCGAAGCTATCTCCTTTTTGTTTCTGTAAAACACAGGCAGGCTTCAGTTTGTGAGAGATAATTAAAAATGAGAGGCACACAAATTGAAAACAGTCGCGTGGTCTGGTTCGCGCAGCAAGAATTCACATTTTTTATATTTTGTGAGTTGTATTTAAAAACACAGATTCTTTTTTGGACATGAAAATGACAGGACTGGAAAGTGTTCTTAAGCTATGTGACCTCCACGTCGTCCACAGAAGGCTTTACTACTACTACTACTACTACTACTAGATGTTTATTAATTTTGTAATTTTGTAATGTAATTTTGTAAAGTTTATTACACTCAGACTCATCGCACTGTATGTGAAGAAGTTTGATGTTATACTGTACATCATGAATTTCCATGAAATGAGCTTCCAAAGTAATGGGACAACACATAGAAAGCATCTTCGGTGTCTTTGTTGGAAAACATGTCTGGAAAAGATCAAACATTTCCATTCATTACTTCCTCACACATTTTAAAACCACAGCTCGAGTGCATTAGAAACCCAATACAAATGAAACCAGTTTATTTGCATGATGGAGAGAACAAAATGGCACCCTGATTACGATATAATATGAAATAAACCACTCGAGGGTTTTTCAGACCTGAAATAGTATCTCTGGGTGATTGTAAATGCAGCATAAACAGAATATTGGGTTTTTTTGTTTGACGTTTCAATGAATCCTGGTTCTTCATAAATAAAGACATTCCTAAACCTTGCTGAAACCTTCATCTCATTTGCATATTTTTGGTGCCAACGATCCTGATTGGATAAATACAGAGCGTGATCGCGTTAATTAACGGCTTGTCTCACACTTCCACTTCAGAGAGGAGAAAAAGTTCAGGTCTGTGGTTCTGCACTCGAGCAGGTTCTGTTATCTTTCACAGCTTTATCATCTTTTTAAGTTTGTCATGAAGTTAATCAGCCATTAATTCCGCTAATTTTTCTCTCGCACTTCCACGGCGCATGCTTCCGAGTGTTTTTCCACCTGACTCCACCTACCAAGTCGTTTTTACCTTGTTCAGTGTTTCTACGTCCTGGTTTTCACCTGATATGAGGTTTTCACACACTGTTCAGTTAAGTTTCTGATTGGGTGTCTGTTGCTAAGCGATAAGCCGTAACGTTCTAACACTGAACACATTCAGCACCGCGATGTGAAGTTAACGCTGTAAACACTGCCGTGATGATCCTGCTTCCTGAGCCCTTCGGTGTCATGCTATTATGGGAAAATAATGAACGACAGAATGGTGTGATGGAGCAGAGATACGATCACACTCATATAACAATACACCATTAAGTGTTTTAGATAGATAGATAGATAGATAGATAGATAGATAGATAGATAGATAGATAGATAGATAGATAGATAGATAGATAGATAGATAGACGGACAGATAGACAGATAGACTTTTTTGATCCCATTAGGGAGATTCTTGTGTTTCAGCAGCTTTATTTTTATTCCTTTTATATACCACAGATTTTTGTTATTTGTTTCTATAGTAACAGCTCACGAAAAGGCGCGTGTACGGAAGACAGAAATCTCTGATATGATGAAGGGTGATGTAATGAGTCTCTAGTTGTAGTCTTTGTACTTTGTAAATGTACGAGGAGTTTTTAAGTGTTTGCGGTCGGTTTCTCAAAAGCATTTTAAAAAATTGTGGGTTCTTATTTTGTCTGCTTAACTTTATGAGAGGAAAAAAAAAACAGCTGGTGAGGGAACAGCCCTTTATAGCTGCTGTAACGTAACGGAGAAAAGGAAGAAACTTGTTTGTTTCACAACATTAAATGTAAAGTGGATAAAAAGACTGACGACATTATATCATTAAAAAAAGAGAAAGGAAATGGTGAATTTATGTGGTATAAAAGGAGTGAAACACTTGCGGTTATTGGAAAATAAATAAAAGCGTCAGCAATTCTGCTTCCTCACGCCACTTCACCATGTGTAGCTGACAGCAGGAAACGTTATCTTAGAGTGATGTGAAGAAAATAAATAGAGAGCAGAATTCACTGGAAAGGAGAATATATAGGAGCTTGTTTTCCAGAGCTACATCTACAGGTCATGACTCATGAGCGCATTACTTAGAACTAGCAATAAATCTCAAAGAAAACATGATTCAAGCACGCAGATGTCATTCCGTATACGCTGATGTACTCTTCAGTGCTCTGAAATGGACAGATCATCATTAATACTTCACTATTTTCATCCCAGCCATGGGAAACAGCGCGTGTGAAAGACTCGGAATTTTTTAGCCAAATCTGCGGAATACTTCTATATCTTTCTCAGACCTGTTCGGGGTGAAACGAAGACGCTCGTCTTTCCACCCTGAGTTTGCTGAGTAACGTCTTGGGTTATTTTTGGAATCGATTTGCCAGTTTCTTTTCCCAATCATAGCAAAAGTAGGACAAAATATCTCGTGGGAGAGTATGCGAAAGCGCTTAAAATACCGCACTTGTTCTTCTTCGCGAAGCCAGAATGCGTTGTGGTGATGACAAATGGCCTGGATGCATTTTCAGACCAGACCATTTCTGGTCTCTTACAAAATATATAGATGTGGTTTGTAGTATAAACATTTTATATCTAATTGAGCAGGGCTGCTTTGAAGTTTATAGCATATACACACACACACACTCACACACACACTCACACACACACACAAGGTGGGTCAACTTGCAACCCAAGGCCTTTAGCGAACGCCATTAAAACTCGATCTGTGCTTTAAATCTTTTTTCCTTTTTAAAAGAACTTGTCTGGAGACAAAACGGGAATTAAGGACTGCTACAAAAAGTGCTCGCGCTCTACAAGCATTTTTATTAGCATCACACACTTCTACACACTCCAAGGTTACTTTCACAAGCCGTTCCTTCATTCAAAAACACACACATCGCTAAAGCTATAAAATGAGATCATTCACAACAACCAGAGGAAAGTATAAAGCATTGAACCTTACAGCAGGAGTCACATGACATCTTGGAAGACAAATAAAATCACAACTTATTAACACAGTTTATTTACGGAGCTGTTTATTTCCAAGCAGCCGCGTCTCTCTCTGCTTTACCTGCCGGCCTTTTAAATAAAATGTCAGCTCATCTCTTGTATCGTTTACTGGATTTTTTCGTCGTTGCATGATCACAAGATGTTCTGTCTCTTTGTAGAACCAATAAAGCGTGCAATCATGCAACAAAACTCATCATGGGGCAAACAGCAATAACTACAACCTTGTGTAACAACTTTATCCAGAGATCCAGGGCACTTTTGTGAAGAAAACTTGTGACATCATGTGTGTACGGGCAGATAATCAGCAACAGGGTGGTGTGAGGAAGCTTCTCTTTGATTTAAGGTTAATCGGAAAAGAATTACTGACACTGGAGACTCCTTACATAAATGGTTGTGGGAAATGATTTAATAGCATTATTGTGCATGTCAGCATTCAGACCTACATACTCAGATTTGAGTGGCGGAGTTTGAGTAAAACGTGCAATCGTGACTGTGCAAATCTCCTGCATGGGGTTCTACGGTTGCCAGATTTTTCACAGAAGAAAAAGTGTGTTCTTCATGACTTTGCCAATCACAATGAAGGTATTCCCCTGAGGTTTCCAGATCCAGATTTTTCTTGAAGTGTATTCTTCAAGGTTTTTGCAAATCACATGCATGAATTAATTCATCTAAGTTTGCCAGATTTTCATACAAGAAACAGTGTATTCTTCAAAATTTCACAAATCTCCGTCATAGAGTTCATTCCTCTGAGGTTGTTTTCAGTTTTCAGATTTTCCACACAAAAATATTCTTGTGTGAAAAAATCTGGCAACCTCAGTGAAATATAGTTTATTTACACCGTTACATAACAATACAACAAAGATGTAACTATAGAAACCTTAATATATTAAAAGAAGGGCATTAACCCTGTACAAACCTGTCTTCCGTAGCTGCGTTACTGTCAGAGCTGCTGTTGAGGAGATGTAGTTTTATTTGAACGATAAACCACTGTCTGTGGTAGAGAAAAGCCAGTGTGTTTGGTGCTAGGCTGAGAAACCAACATCTATCCACCTACCAGTGATGTATGTTCAGAAACTGACACTGAGGAAGAACTAGAAGATAATGATGCTTTAGTTTCTAACACCTACAGGGTCTAATAATGTGAGCAGTAAGTGTACAGAGAGCTTAAAGGGAAGGGGTAGGTGTTTAAAGGAGTAACGGGGTTCTTTGACTGCGGGTACAATCACAGACAGTCTGCATAGCAACGATTCCCTCAGGGACTCTGAACTGCACTGCCCCTGATTCTTGGCAGGCTTCAGGAGAGCTTGAAATCGAGAATTTATCAACTATTTCTAGGCACGAAAGACCTTTTTTTTTTTTTTAATTCCCCCCTCTGTGTATGTCTGAGCAGGTTGCCAAGAAAAGGCTGTGATGGATCTGGAGCAGTTCAGCAGCAGTGTTCGGCAGGTCAAGACACCACATGGGAGTTACAAGGTTTGGGAATTTATTCGCCGAGGACCGAGGGGCTAAAGAATGGACCTTACTGTACTGCTTATTTGGACTGGACATGAGAGGCTATGGAGATGTTCCCCAAGCCATTCTGTCACATCTAAGATATATGAAATACATCTTTCCTGAACCGAGGTGGTCCAATTCCCTCCAGCTCGGATTTCGAGCCTCTCAGATGCTCTTGTTGTGAGAAGGGATTGGGCTTCGCGTGCGCATCCGGCAATACCAACAAACACAACTCAGCTATTCGGAGGATGAGCCTTAGAAACACAAACACATGGAAATCTGAGCGTCCTCAGATGGCTTATCGCACACGAGAGCACTCCTCGGACGCGGAAGGACGCTCCGAATGTCGCCATGCTCCATCTTTCCGACGGAAAGGCAGGGCAGAGCTGTTTATGACACAGTGTAATTCATGCATATGTGAAAATGAATAACAGATGCCTGGTGAACGGATGCAGAGCGAGAGAAAATGCTAAGAATGCCTGCACACTGTTTTAAGGGCTCCCGAGGAGTTGGGATTTAACAGTGTTCCACAACTCTTGACAAACACGTCAGAACAATGGACACAAATGTCCTCGATGTTTGTGGAAAAGCATTGTTCAGCAAGGAAATCGAGGACAGTGAGGCTTTTAAAGAATGCAGACTATTTTAAACTGGTGCATTGTTTAAAGTGCCGGTCAGTCAGCATTGCTTTTAATCAGTATAGAATTGATGAGTGTTTTATAGGCTTTGGCATTAATTATAATAATCCTGTGTTTTTGTGTCCTCACAAGCATAAGACTATCTTACAGTTTTGACTTTTTGGGGACATTTGCCTGGCTGCCTGGTCCCATTTATTCTAAAAAAAATAAAAATAAATAAAGTGTTCCTTTTGTTTATTGAGATTAAGTTTTTCGAAGATTCAAGTGTTAATGGAAAGGAAATTCCTTACAAAGATAAGATAGTAAGATAGTGTGTCTGTGAGGGAGGAGAGAGAGAGAGAGAGAGAGAGAGAGAGAGAGAGAGAGTGTGTGTTTGATGGACAGTGTTAGTGCTGCTGTTAATGGTTACAAGAGAATGTTGCTGTTTGATGGTGTGTGTATCCCTTGGTGTTTGTTGGATAATGTAGGGGATTAATGCAGAATGTTGGTGTTTAATGATGTGTGTGTGTATGTATCTCTTAGTGTTTGATGCATAATGATGTTGTTAAATAGAGAATAAGTGTGTGTTGGTGTTTAATAGAGAATGTTGGTGTTTGGTGGTGTGTGTTGGTGTTTAATAGAGAATGTTGGTGTTTGCTAGTGTGTGTTGGTGTTTAATAGAGAATGTTGGTGTTTGGTGGTGTGTGTTGGTGTTTAATAGAGAATGTTGGTGTTTGGTGGTGTGTGTTGGTGTTTAATAGAGAATGTTGGTGTTTGGTGGTGTGTGTTGGTGTTTAATAGAGAATGTTGGTGTTTGGTGGTGTGTGTTGGTGTTTGCTAGTGTGTGTTGGTGTTTAATAGAGAATGTTGGTGTTTGCTAGTGTGTGTTGGTGTTTAATAGAGAATGTTGGTGTTTGGTGGTGTGTGTTGGTGTTTAATAGAGAATGTTGGTGTTTGGTGGTGTGTGTTGGTGTTTAATAGAGAATGTTGACATGTGGTGGTGTGTGTTGGTGTTTAATAGAGAATGTTGACATGTGGTGGTGTGTGTTGGTGTTTAATAGAGAATGTTGGTGTTTGGTGGTGTGTGTTGGTGTTTGCTAGTGTGTGTTGGTGTTTAATAGAGAATGTTGGTGTTTGCTAGTGTGTGTTGGTGTTTAATAGAGAATGTTGGTGTTTGCTAGTGTGTGTTGGTGTTTAATAGAGAATGTTGGTGTTTGGTGGTGTGTGTTGGTGTTTAATAGAGAATGTTGACATGTGGTGGTGTGTGTTGGTGTTTAATAGAGAATGTTGGTGTTTGCTAGTGTGTGTTGGTGTTTAATAGAGAATGTTGGTGTTTGGTGGTGCGTGTTGGTGTTTAATAGAGAATGTTGGTGTTTGGTGGTGTGTGTTGGTGTTTAATAGAGAATGTTGGTGTTTGCTAGTGTGTGTTGGTGTTTAATAGAGAATGTTGGTGTTTGCTAGTGTGTGTTGGTGTTTAATAGAGAATGTTGGTGTTTGGTGGTGTGTGTTGGTGTTTAATAGAGAATGTTGGTGTTTGGTGGTGTGTGTTGGTGTTTAATAGAGAATGTTGACATGTGGTGGTGTGTGTTGGTGTTTAATAGAGAATGTTGGTGTTTGCTAGTGTGTGTTGGTGTTTAATAGAGAATGTTGGTGTTTGGTGGTGCGTGTTGGTGTTTAATAGAGAATGTTGGTGTTTGGTGGTGTGTGTTGGTGTTTAATAAAGAATGTTGACATGTGGTGGTGTGTGTTGGTGTTTAATAAAGAATGTTGGTGTTTAATAGAGAATGTTGGTGTTTGGTGGTGTGTGTTGGTGTTTGCTAGTGTGTGTTGGTGTTTAATAGAGAATGTTGGTGTTTGCTAGTGTGTGTTGGTGTTTAATAGAGAATGTTGGTGTTTGCTAGTGTGTGTTGGTGTTTAATAGAGAATGTTGGTGTTTGCTAGTGTGTGTTGGTGTTTAATAGAGAATGTTGACATGTGGTGGTGTGTGTTGGTGTTTAATAGAGAATGTTGGTGTTTGCTAGTGTGTGTTGGTGTTTAATAGAGAATGTTGGTGTTTGGTGGTGCGTGTTGGTGTTTAATAGAGAATGTTGGTGTTTGGTGGTGTGTGTTGGTGTTTAATAGAGAATGTTGGTGTTTGCTAGTGTGTGTTGGTGTTTAATAGAGAATGTTGGTGTTTGCTAGTGTGTGTTGGTGTTTAATAGAGAATGTTGGTGTTTGGTGGTGTGTGTTGGTGTTTAATAGAGAATGTTGGTGTTTGGTGGTGTGTGTTGGTGTTTAATAGAGAATGTTGACATGTGGTGGTGTGTGTTGGTGTTTAATAGAGAATGTTGGTGTTTGCTAGTGTGTGTTGGTGTTTAATAGAGAATGTTGGTGTTTGGTGGTGCGTGTTGGTGTTTAATAGAGAATGTTGGTGTTTGGTGGTGTGTGTTGGTGTTTAATAAAGAATGTTGACATGTGGTGGTGTGTGTTGGTGTTTAATAAAGAATGTTGGTGTTTAATAGAGAATGTTGGTGTTTGGTGGTGTGTGTTGGTGTTTGCTAGTGTGTGTTGGTGTTTAATAGAGAATGTTGGTGTTTGCTAGTGTGTGTTGGTGTTTAATAGAGAATGTTGGTGTTTGCTAGTGTGTGTTGGTGTTTAATAGAGAATGTTGGTGTTTGCTAGTGTGTGTTGGTGTTTAATAGAGAATGTTGACATGTGGTGGTGTGTGTTGGTGTTTAATAGAGAATGTTGACATGTGGTGGTGTGTGTTGGTGTTTAATAGAGAATGTTGGTGTTTGCTAGTGTGTGTTGGTGTTTAATAGAGAATGTTGACATGTGGTGGTGTGTGTTGGTGTTTAATAGAGAATGTTGACATGTGGTGGTGTGTGTTGGTGTTTAATAGAGAATGTTGGTGTTTGCTAGTGTGTGTTGGTGTTTAATAGAGAATGTTGACATGTGGTGGTGTGTGTTGGTGTTTAATAGAGAATGTTGACATGTGGTGGTGTGTGTTGGTGTTTAATAGAGAATGTTGGTGTTTGGTGGTGCATGTTGGTGTTTAATAGAGAATGTTGACATGTGGTGGTGTGTGTTGGTGTTTAATAAAGAATGTTGACATGTGGTGGTGTGTGTTGGTGTTTGCTAGTGTGTGTTGGTGTTTAATAGAGAATGTTGGTGTTTGCTAGTGTGTGTTGGTGTTTAATAGAGAATGTTGGTGTTTGCTAGTGTGTGTTGGTGTTTAATAGAGAATGTTGGTGTTTGTTAGTGTGTGTTGGTGTTTAATAGAGAATGTTGACATGTGGTGGTGTGTGTTGGTGTTTAATAGAGAATGTTGGTGTTTGGTGGTGTGTGTTGGTGTTTAATAGAGAATGTTGGTGTTTGGTGGTGTGTGTTGGTGTTTAATAAAGAATGTTGACATGTGGTGGTGTGTGTTGGTGTTTAATAAAGAATGTTGGTGTTTAATAGAGAATGTTGGTGTTTGGTGGTGTGTGTTGGTGTTTGCTAGTGTGTGTTGGTGTTTAATAGAGAATGTTGGTGTTTGCTAGTGTGTGTTGGTGTTTAATAGAGAATGTTGACATGTGGTGGTGTGTGTTGGTGTTTAATAGAGAATGTTGACATGTGGTGGTGTGTGTTGGTGTTTAATAGAGAATGTTGACATGTGGTGGTGTGTGTTGGTGTTTAATAGAGAATGTTGACATGTGGTGGTGTGTGTTGGTGTTTAATAGAGAATGTTGGTGTTTGCTAGTGTGTGTTGGTGTTTAATAGAGAATGTTGGTGTTTGGTGGTGCATGTTGGTGTTTAATAGAGAATGTTGACATGTGGTGGTGTGTGTTGGTGTTTAATAAAGAATGTTGGTGTTTGCTAGTGTGTGTTGGTGTTTAATAGAGAATGTTGGTGTTTGCTAGTGTGTGTTGGTGTTTAATAGAGAATGTTGACATGTGGTGGTGTGTGTTGGTGTTTAATAGAGAATGTTGACATGTGGTGGTGTGTGTTGGTGTTTAATAGAGAATGTTGACATGTGGTGGTGTGTGTTGGTGTTTAATAGAGAATGTTGACATGTGGTGGTGTGTGTTGGTGTTTAATAGAGAATGTTGGTGTTTGCTAGTGTGTGTTGGTGTTTAATAGAGAATGTTGGTGTTTGGTGGTGCATGTTGGTGTTTAATAGAGAATGTTGACATGTGGTGGTGTGTGTTGGTGTTTAATAGAGAATGTTGGTGTTTGCTAGTGTGTGTTGGTGTTTGCTAGTGTGTGTTGGTGTTTAATAGAGAATGTTGGTGTTTGCTAGTGTGTGTTGGTGTTTAATAGAGAATGTTGGTGTTTGCTAGTGTGTGTTGGTGTTTAATAGAGAATGTTGGTGTTTGGTGGTGTGTGTTGGTGTTTAATAGAGAATGTTGACATGTGGTGGTGTGTGTTGGTGTTTAATAGAGAATGTTGGTGTTTGCTAGTGTGTGTTGGTGTTTAATAGAGAATGTTGGTGTTTGGTGGTGCGTGTTGGTGTTTAATAGAGAATGTTGGTGTTTGGTGGTGTGTGTTGGTGTTTAATAGAGAATGTTGGTGTTTGCTAGTGTGTGTTGGTGTTTAATAGAGAATGTTGGTGTTTGCTAGTGTGTGTTGGTGTTTAATAGAGAATGTTGGTGTTTGGTGGTGCGTGTTGGTGTTTAATAGAGAATGTTGGTGTTTGGTGGTGTGTGTTGGTGTTTAATAAAGAATGTTGACATGTGGTGGTGTGTGTTGGTGTTTAATAAAGAATGTTGGTGTTTAATAGAGAATGTTGGTGTTTGGTGGTGTGTGTTGGTGTTTGCTAGTGTGTGTTGGTGTTTAATAGAGAATGTTGGTGTTTGCTAGTGTGTGTTGGTGTTTAATAGAGAATGTTGGTGTTTGCTAGTGTGTGTTGGTGTTTAATAGAGAATGTTGGTGTTTGCTAGTGTGTGTTGGTGTTTAATAGAGAATGTTGACATGTGGTGGTGTGTGTTGGTGTTTAATAGAGAATGTTGACATGTGGTGGTGTGTGTTGGTGTTTAATAGAGAATGTTGACATGTGGTGGTGTGTGTTGGTGTTTAATAGAGAATGTTGGTGTTTGCTAGTGTGTGTTGGTGTTTAATAGAGAATGTTGGTGTTTGGTGGTGCATGTTGGTGTTTAATAGAGAATGTTGACATGTGGTGGTGTGTGTTGGTGTTTAATAGAGAATGTTGACATGTGGTGGTGTGTGTTGGTGTTTAATAAAGAATGTTGACATGTGGTGGTGTGTGTTGGTGTTTAATAAAGAATGTTGGTGTTTGCTAGTGTGTGTTGGTGTTTAATAGAGAATGTTGGTGTTTGGTGGTGCATGTTGGTGTTTAATAGAGAATGTTGACATGTGGTGGTGTGTGTTGGTGTTTAATAGAGAATGTTGACATGTGGTGGTGTGTGTTGGTGTTTAATAGAGAATGTTGACATGTGGTGGTGTGTGTTGGTGTTTAATAGAGAATGTTGACATGTGGTGGTGTGTGTTGGTGTTTAATAGAGAATGTTGACATGTGGTGGTGTGTGTTGGTGTTTAATAGAGAATGTTGACATGTGGTGGTGTGTGTTGGTGTTTAATAAAGAATGTTGACATGTGGTAGTGTGTGTTGGTGTTTAATGGTGAATACTGATGTTTAATAGAGAATGTTGGTGTATGTTGGGGTTTAATAAAGAATGCTGGCATTTGGTGGTGTGTGTTGAATGTTGGTGTTTAATAGAGAACGTTGGTGTGTAGTGGTGTGTGGGTGTGTTGGTGTGTGTGTTGGTGTTTGGTGGTAAATGCTAGTGTGAAGAACATTGAACTACCATAAAGGGCTTGCATCATATACTTGACATGTATTTCTTGTGAAAATGAGCGACAGTATAAACACTTCCAGAGATCCAGCATGAAGAAAGAACAATTCATTATTAAAAGGTAAATTATTAATGTGAAATAAGCTCAGATGCCAAAGCATGAACCAAAACACATAATCATCTGAGAGGGAAGTTACATTCACAAACGATGATTCAGATCCACAGAGCTGAGACTGTAAACCACCTGACGTGTAAAACATAAAAGACACTCGCAACAGCTTGTCTCCTCCCTCTAGGAAGCAATCAAGTCCTGCCCAAGCACACTAATTTTCACAACCACGTCATTAGCATATACGAAATCCATGTTTCAGGTCAAGAAATTGAACCGTAACCCGGGCATGACGAAGCCGTCTTTTCCTCTCTGGTGGGTTTCCTTGTATACGAACCAGACACACCTTCTGTAAGCGATCTTGGTTTGTGGATATGCTAAGTGTTTAAGAACGTAAGAACCGCTGCTATTTTCAACCCGTCTTTTTTTCATTTCCTTTATTAGAACAGACTCTACATGTGGCAATGTAAACCTTGAATATATGAGTAAAGTGCAGCACACAAATCGACAGGGATTTTTATGTCATGCTGGAAGAAAAGGCAAGGCCGTAGTGGATGCCAAAGCTATACGTGTTCCATATGTTGGAGCTGGGCTGCAGAAAGCATTCCAAAGCCTGAAGCCAATTTGCCACCATAAGCACCAGGGCTGTTAGCTCAAAACCTGTTAATCTCCTGCATCATGCTGCGCTTGTTGGCCACTTGCTTCTTTAAAGCTGCTTTGTGTCACAGGCTGGTTTTTATCATAGTTATACCTTGGTTTAAGACTCATTTTTCATCGTTCGTGCAGGACAGATGGAACAACAAGCTTATAAAATTAATACAGATTCATGTCACATTGAATATGTCAGGAATACAACACGTTATATATCTATATATGGTCTTTAATTCTTCTTACACTACAGCAGTTTATTTGCCCACAAAACAAGTTAGCTTCTGTTAGCTTCTCACAACAGTCCGTACCTCACCGTCTTCTTTTACTTTCTCTTGAAGGTAATAAGACAAAAAAAGCAGCTTGTTACCAATTTTTGTCTTTAAACCTTTATCTATTTTATATATATATATATATATATATATATATATATATATATATATATATATATATATATATATATATATATATATATATATATTACAGACACTGGAGAAAAACTGTATTCATTCATAGAATTAAAATCATAAAGAAACAGTTTCACATGTTTGTGTCCCAGCCATTACATAATGGTTTTAAATCTCGCCTTAACTCAGTCTCATTACAGGAGAATGAGGGAAGTCTGGAATCTAGCCTGGAAATAAAGTTGGTTCCAATCGTTTGCATTTAACTTTACAGCGTTTCATTTGGAAAATGCTTTCATCAAAGAGCTGGAGATGGAATGTAGACCCAGATGGGTGATAGTATGTCGGCAGGTAAATGGAGGGAAATATTGGAAATGCAAAGGCCAGACGGCGGAATTTTGCAAGCAGCGTTCATAGAACATGAATGGTACCACAATGAGGATAATTGTTGGAGTAGAAGCTCAGTGGATCAGAAGGTCGAATCTCACTACTGCCAAGCTGCTACCTCTGGGCCCTTTAGCAAGGCCCTTAACCCTCAGCTGCACAGTTGTATAAATGTCATTAAATTGACATCTAATTGAGGCTTTGATGCATCTTCAAGGAAAGTGGTAGCTAACTGGTTAAGGAATTGGACTGCTGATTGGAATATTGTGGGTTCAAAACCTATAACACTTAACCCTCAGCTGCTCAACTGTATACATGAGATTAAATGTAAGTCACTCTGGATAAATGCATCGGTCAAATGCCATAAATGTAAACTATCTTTATCTCCTTATCAGATTTACATTCATAGATTTTGTCAGATGCCCTTATCCAGGCATCCAGTCCATCACCAACTACAGGCCAGCTCCACCTGCCTGTGACAGTGATGCCTCCCTTCCAGATGTGCTGAACAGCTTCTACGCTCGGTTTGAGGCACGTAACGACGTGACAGCGAGGAAGACCATCCTTTCTTCAGAGGACGAGGTGCACTCACACCCATCATCATGAAGTGCTTCGAGAGGCTCGTCATGAGGCACATCAAGAACCTGCTGCCACCTTCACTTGACCCCATGCAGTTTGTGTATCATCCAAATCGCTCCACAGACGATGCCATCAGCACAACCCTCCATCTGGCCCTCACACACCTGGACAATAAAGACACTTACGAATGCTGTTCATTGACTTCAGTTCAGCATTCAACATGATCATTCCTCAGCATCTGATCGAGAAGCTGAGTCTGCTAGGCATCAACACCTCCCTCTGCAGTTGGATCCTGGATTTCCTGACTGGGAGACCTCAGTCAGTCCGGATCGGGAACAGCATCTCCAGCACCGGAGCATCTCTGCAGCATCCAGATGATCCCACACACCCCTCACACACATTCTTCACCCTTCTGCCATCCGGAAAGAGGTACCGAAGCATTCGGACCCACACAACCAGACTGTTAAACAGTTTCTTCCCTCAGGCAATCAGGCATCTCAACAGAGAACTGAGCTGAACTGGACACACACACACACACACACACACACACACACACACACATACAACCAAGATCTGATCTCAGAGGAGAACTGAACTGTGCTGGACACGGACACACACACACATACATAACACACGCAAAAAAAAAACAACAACTGAACTGTGCTGGACATAGTCAGACACACACACACACTAAATTGTCCTGTTTGCACACACACGTCACTTTACATTTATATATATTTATATTAATCCTGTTTACATGTGCCGCTTTAATATCTGCAATCACTGTATACACTGTTCTTTGCACATTGTCTTGTTCATTGCACAAAGTCGGCCTATATGTTGTTTGTCTGCATTGTCTTGTCTTGTCTTGTCTTGTCTTGTCTTCCTGTGCACTTCTGTTGTATGTCTAGTTCTTAAAGACTGCACCTTAAGTATAGTTTAATTTTTTAGTTTAATTTTAATTTTTAAATTATAGTTTAATTTTTTTTATATAACATAACTCTATGTTTGTCTGCGTCACTGTACTTTGTCTATGTTCTGTGTAGCACCTCTGGTCCAGGAGGAACGTTGTTTCACTTCACTGTGTACTGCATCTGATATATATGGTTGAAGTGACAATAAAGCTTCTTTGACTTTGAGCTTACATTTTTATCTCATTTTATACAGCCCAGCAGACCTGAGATTTGATCTCACAACCTTCTGAGCAGTAGTCTAACACCTTAATAATCTAAAATACCACATCCCCATTTGTGGCTTTAGAATGGTGTTTAAATTCTGATAATCTAACTGCTCCTCATCTTCAGTTAATTTGCTCTGGCTCATCATGAGTCTTTTGTATTTCCCACAATATTTCAAACGTATTCGGTTGGTTGTTTTGCAGAAAATCTAAACAAACTAGCCATCGTGTTACCTAGACAGTTAGCGTTATATTCCTGCTGCTATAACATACATCATCACAGACTTTGGATAATTCACTCAGCAAGAGCTGATCAAGCAGCTACACTTTTCATGTCGTATCCAGGACACTGACAGGGAACATCACAAACCACGTCCTTTGCTTTCAATTTTCACAGCCACTAATTAGATACAGAGACCAAACTAGCCTAAGGGAATAGTGTAGTCTGTCCCTAAAAAAAAACATCTCTCTGTCATCTTACTGAGCTGATGTTTCCCATTTCTGAATCCCCATAAATCAAAGCCATGACAGCTCAAGACAAAACCTTCTCCCATCATATGCTTATAGATTCACGAGAAGTTAAAGAGAAATTGCTTTTAATACACGGATGAGAGCTCACACCTCTGGGCTGATCAGGCCAATAAACAGCAGGAGCAGAGCCTCAGTGAGTGTTGTTTACATCATCAGCTCGCACATCATTAAGCAGACATACCTCTTTTGTTATCATCTGAGACGGCTCGACAGCTTCTTCTACAGTTGTTGCATCTAGGCATGGCGTAGGCATATTTATATATGACTGTTCTGGTTCTGCAAGATTAATATTGCATGTCAAAAAAAGTACAGCTCTTTACAAGAAGCATTTAGTCATGACATCACTAGTTAATTAAGTTAGAGAAATTATACTCTAAAATATATCTCTATTCATATATATTCAGTTCAACTCAATTTCTTTGAATAGCGCTTTTAACAATGGACATTGTCTCAAAGACACTGTACAGAAGTACAGAAACAGAAAAAACTGTAAGGTTTAATGTTAAGTTAATATTTATCCCTAACATTTATCCCTAATTAGCAAGCCTGAGGTGATGGTGACAAGGAAAAACTCCCTCAGATGATATGATGAAGAAACATTGAGAGGAACCTGGCTCAGAAGAGAACCTCTTCCTCATCTGGTTGACCCTGGACCGTAAATAATGTCCTTTCTTTAACAGTATATAGTCATGAAGAATCATGCAATCAAGAGCTCTTGAGGAACTAACAGGTCAGTGTAGTTTCTGAGTTCATAGAGCACTAATTCCATCCTGCTGAAAGCTGACTGATGCAACAGCAGTTCAAAGACGGTGTAATAGTCTCCAAGTGGTCCTGTCCACAGCAGTCCGCTGGGTCACAGGCTGTCCACACAGATCTATCCACAGAAGCAGTGAGCACTGCCAAGCGACAAAACTCCAACTAGAGCGTCTGGATGGATCAGGCAGCTCCGGAAAGAAGATGTGGCTACACTGGAAACTCAGAACACTGGGAATTCAGGAGTGAGACGTATAGCTGGACAGCAAAAGACAGAAAGGCAAAAGAGAGAGAGAGAGAGAGAGAGAGATAGAGAGAAAGAGAGAGAGAGAGAGAGAGAGAGAGAGAGAGAGAGAGAAATATTAGGTTAGGTGATCAGGTGATGTTTGAAGGCAATGTAGATATACATCCGAGCTTGCTTTGTGCACAGGGGCATTGTCATGCTGGAACAGTATTTCATCCTCATAGTTTCAGCGGAATAGTATAACTCCACTATACAAAGACACTGTGTACAGTTGTGTGCTTCTGATGATGTGGTAACAGTTTATGGAAAAAACATATATGGGTTTCAGGGGTGCACATACTTTTCTTTCCATATAGTGTATATCTAATCTAAACAGAAATCAGTCTAATTTGGCACTTTCGCCATATGTATATATGTTTCATTTTTACTGCATCGATAAATTTATCTATAAGCTCTCCTGCCTTTCATAACACATTCCGTTATTTCTTCTACAAAGATTTTCTTTTATTAATTTCTCTGCTGCATTTGTTTGGCCTGTGATTAGAATAAAGGTTAAAGTGTTTCTACAACCTAAGAAACTCCTAGACGTTCAAGGGCCATTAAAAGTTGATTTAATTTTAGTTACTGAAAGTGCATTAATTTAAATATCTGTATGCATTTATACACTGAAAGACTGAAAGATGGGTGAACATGCTGGACCTGTCCAATCGAAGCGAAATCGAAACCTGAAGCTAAAAATAAATAAAGTAGCAAAATAAATAAATAATCTAAAAATCAGTGGCATTTCATTGAAGCTCTTTTGTTACCCAAAGGAGTGAAAATAAGGGATCAGATGTGATGTGCAAAATTAGGGATTCTTGAGACTTATCTTCTGTTATTTTTCTGAGCTAACACAGTAAAGAACGGCCATCGCGGCTGTCACAACTGTTTAGACAAGACCTCTAATCCTGTTTGACTTAAATATGTCTCTGTGTAGCATTTTGCCATGATTAGCATTCCTCGTGTGTCATTAAGTTCATTAGGAGGTCACAAAGGGTTTAAGAGCTGAACCACTGAACCGCTGAACCACTCTGTGACAGCTTGACCCCTGTTCTGATAAGTCTTCCATTTCTGAAGATCATTCAGAAGAAATATGTGCAGAGTGGAAGCAAATTCATCTATAATAGGAATAACATGGAACGCTGATGTTAATTATAAATCTGATGATGATGATGATGATGATGATGATGAAACTATTGAGTAAAAGTGTTCAGCAATGCATTATGTGATCAATTCTCATCAATAACATGAGACGATTGTTAAAAACAGATGAACAGCTGCATTAAAGATATCATTTAAAAAATATGTTCGAAAGTCCATGTTTCCACTGAATAACAAACAACAGAAAAACACGCTTTCATTCAACACAAACGTTTTGCTCGTTTGTTGTGTTTCTCGACCTGAATGTCAAGGCTCATGAATTTCTACTTGTATAAAAAGCCTAAATTGTTTTCTGCCCCACTGTTCCTGATTATCATCGCTGAAAAGCAGCCTTGGAGCCTCAATACAAAAAAATGTTGTGTAACAGAGTAAAAAAACCACTATAAAAATAAAAATGGAGTGTAACCACTTCAAGGGACTTCAAGTCCTTGCTTTGATCTTGCTGAGCACTCTTTTCTGCCTTTATTAACCTGCCAAGAGAAAGTGTTGATTCGGCTGGGAATAGCGTCTGACAAGAATCTGATGGTTTGTGTGTTAACATGTTTTATTCGTTTTTCAAATTCCTGACTTGACTACAATCCTAAGACGAGACACTGCAGGTAGAAAAACTTTGGGAGAATCAGGACTTCTTTTTACTTTTCTGATTTGTTTTTCGGATCAAATTTGCCCTGGTCATTTTTTGTTCTGTTGTAATAAAACCATCAAAACCCACCAAATCCAGTGCAAGGAACCATACAGTTTTAACCTCTGTGATCAACAAGACATGGAAGTGGACAAGGGTATAAGACCATTACAGCTTCAAATAATTTTATAAACTATGAACTAGAACAAATTACACTGATGCTCACATTCTATAAGGGGAATCGAACCCAGATCTCCACCGTAAGCTTGACCGCCCACAGTAGCAGATCAGACCCAAATTCGGGGATTCAGTACCTGCACTGCTTTTATTTAACAACAGAAAGACTTAACATAACAGAAACAAACCATAACTATGACATGGAATCTTAGACATTCCAATAAAACAGGACTATGACAAAAATCTGGAGAACATGGCGTCCAGCCTTACGGCGCACACATAATGTTACATCGACAAAGTCAACAGATATAATTATAATCACTGACCGTGACCAAGATAGCCAGACACACATACTGTATAGAGCAGCACATCAAGGGAAAACAAGGGACAGGTGAAAAAACAGGAAAACACATTAGGAAAGGGCGTGGCACCGCCCACATATGAATAACACGGTGACACATAAATAAACCACTTACCAAAACCCCCTGGTGGTCTGGCAAGCAGCTGTCCCAGTAACTCCTGACACATTCATAAGTTCTCCAAAGCTCCTAGTTACACCACTGCATTTGACTATATAGAAGGGAAATGATTTATAATCTCATTCTCAGGTGTCACTGTGTCAGTAAAGATGATGTTCTCTTTAGAGTCTGGTTCCTCTCACGGTTTCTTCCTCATATCAACTCATGAAGCTTTTCACCTCATCAGCATCACCTTGCTCAATAGATATAAATATTTTTATACTCCTGTAAAGCTGCAACGACATCCATCGTTAAAAGTGATATACAATAAAATTGAAATGAATGTTCTCGTGAAAACATTGATGTAGTCCATTGTTATTAAAATAAAGATGTTTACAATCATCTGCACAGAACTAGCTGTCCAGCCAAACCAGTGTCCACTCTACTTATATACTCTGCAGCGATGGAAGAACCTGCTGAATGGACCACAAACTCTCAAGAAAATCTCTCTATCCTCAAGTGCTACAGTTGGTGGAAACCAGATTAATGTTTACTACCATCCCTGTAGTAAAGCATGGTGGTGGTAGGTGGTGGAGGTACTTCTCAGCAACTGGGGGTAAGTTTCACCTTGCAGCATGGCAACAGCCCAAAACCTACAGCCAAGACATTAATGGTGTGCCTTCAGGACACATATCTTAACGTCCTTGAGTACACAGATTTCAACCTAATAGAAAATCTATGAAAATATCTGAACATCAAACACCTCATAGAGGCTCTCATGCAGTCTGAAAAGATCTACTAGGAAGAATGGGAGATGGAGAAGAAAGACTTTCCCACTCAAAGCTGTAAAAATGAGCTTCTTCAAAATACTGAATAAAGATAATGTGAGGATTATTGGGAGTAGACTGATGGCCAAAATACTCAGAGATATTTCAAAGAACCAATGTATAATCAACTTTTGATTATTCCTGAATTGGCAAATCTACATTAGAGGGTTCGATTGTTATCTGGAGTTTTGTGAAATGCTTTATAGCATTAGCATATTTCATGCAGAGGGGATATTTTACTGGCTCGTCATTCACATAGCAGTTGGATACATGCTACACTACTAAATATATGTCATGCAACTGGTCAACTAGCATCATGTACATATCACTATCACTAACCTATCATTGCTAAACTTCCATGCTAACAAATGTTTTTAAAAATATTCTCATCTCATCAGCGTAAGAACCTGGGCCTTACTTTTTTCATTTTCTTTTAAACAGTTCTTTCTCTTTCTAGTGTTTTGTCATTTGTTTACAGTATGTGCAGCCAAACAGTTCCTGTTTATGCTAGTTCATGCTATCAGCCATTTGCAGCAGGCATTTTTCTTCCTGTCATCATGGAAATTGTTATGAAATGAGCGCCATCTGCGGTACTGGAGAATACCTAAACAGTGTCCAAAGCCAACTTTCTGAGCATATAGAAGCTTGTAGATGTACAATCTGAGTTTATTTATTTATTTATTTTAGTCAAAAACCTTTAATACTGCGAGGCCTTTAGAAATCTTCCATCTGAGCCGCTAGCATTTAGGAAAGAGTGAAAAAAATGAGCTCATTCACTCCCATTAGAGACTGAGGCAAGAATTTCTTGTTACTTAAGCAGAGTCCTGAAACACACTGGGCTAGTTTCTCCCAAAGGATTAGACCCACAGAACCTGGCAAACGTTCATGGGAAATGGCCTACATACCTCGTCTAGCTCCCTCTTTCTCTCTTTCCCTCTTGTCTTGCTTTCTGTTTAGCCATTCTATAAGGGTCATTTTGCCCCATTCACATGGGAGCTGCTGCAGGACTAGACCTTTTCAACAGAGCCACTTGTGTGTGTGTGTGTGTTTGTGTGTGTGTGCGTGTGTGTGTGTGTGTGTGTTGGGGTTGGCAGGACACAACCACCTCCCAAGAGTTCCCTCATAATGATATGCACTCCATTAAAGCTACACTTGGGCTAATGAGACATTGCCTAACCCTCAGCACAGACTTCTCAGGTCTCAGGAGAGTCATGAAACGCACACATTCGGTCTTTGAGCCACATGTCATCGCATACAGCGTACTATCATATCCATGCATGGGTGCGTATTACACACAGCCAATATTTGTCCCAAATCCAGCTTGTCAACACTTTGATAATGGCACTAAACTCTCACAGCGAACACCATGATGGGTCATGTGTGGTCTTATTTCCCGCAGTAGAATTTTTTTAATATAACTGTATATGTGAAGGTCACCCTTAACACTTTTCTAGGACTGGTTGTATTTCTAAGAACCATTTTAAAGATGGATCCTATTTTAGAGAGAAATCTGAATGTAATGGAATGTGGGTCTTTTCTGTAATAAAATGACAAAAACCTTATAATAATCTGTGGATGACTGTATAGCTGTAAAGTCCATGCTTTTTTTGGTATTCCTATTTTAATGTCACAAATAAACCAATAAATAATTGAATGAATGAATGAATGAATGAATGAATAATACATTAGACTGCTTCATTGGCGTTTTAAAATCCAAGCAGGATTGAAAAATAGCAAAAAAAAAAAAAAAAAAAAGTCACATTTATTAACATTAAACACAAAATAGAAAAATTATTTTTATTCCATAACCATAAGAATATTTGGTCTAAATAATAAAAAAAGCTAGATAATAATCTTAATAATAAATATTTCTGAATATGCTTTTTAACAGCATGGTTTATTTCTTTATTTTTGCTTCCCATACTTGGATTTTAAACCAACAATCAAATTCCTGTTATATTTTTGCAATTAACATAAATATAATAAACAAAAATATAATGATCAAAAATTCCATGGATCTTTAAAGAGCATGTTTCAGGAACCATTTAAATTTCATATGTCATTTCAATTGAGGCTAATTTATCAAACTGGATATGAAGGAATACATACACGTATGAAATGCGGTATTCATGAAAATTCAGCTAGTTTCGGAAAATGTTCATATCTTATAACAGCTGCTAGCAACAATAAATTTTAATATACTGTATATTTTTTTTCTGTTGTAGAAATATACAAAATTTATCTATAATCAACAGTAAATAAACAGTAACTGTCTTTCATTAAATGCATTATAATATGAACACAAGCTGGAACGCATTTAAATATGAGTGTTTTAATCATTATCGCCAATAGCATGGAGCCAGACAGTCTTTAAACATGCGCTAGGGGTTTTGTGGTGTAAATTCTGCTTTTCCTATCCTGCTTTTCCAGTAGGATTGACTGGAAAATAAAAACACTTCCAGTTCACGCACCTTCTCCGTTATCAGTACTGGCACCGTGTTGGTGGAAAAAGAGCTTGGCTCTGTACCTTATGTCCTGTCAAGTCACTTTACTTCCTAAAGAATCAAATAACCAGTTGTTATTGTTTATTCAGTGTTGGCAACCTGAAATAACGGCACCTTGAAATCGAAGCTACAGCAAAGAATAACTAATGGATTGAGTTACCTCTGAGGAATTTTAGCGTCATTACGGATAAACTTCAGCACATATCTCTGTCTAGGTTGGATAACAAACTTTCCCCGTCATGAAAAATATAAATATATGTATGGATAAATAAATATATCCATATATTTGGTCAAAGGTTGCTGTGCTATCCCTTGGAGAGAACTGTCAATCAAATTCGCATTGTGCTGATACAGCTGGGTGAAGATCTTGTTGTTTTCCAGAAGGTTCTAGTGCAAACCATAAAAGCCAAAAGAGGTGCCTTGAGTAAAGAAACATGGCGTCGGAGGCGTTGAGCTGGCCGCTGTTTTATTGGAGTTTCTGTCCTTGTTGTGCCCTTTGAATCATTTTCTTTGGCAAGATCATATTCGATTTCATATCGTATTTTCTTCAAATTTCTACACTTGCCTTGCATAACTTCTATACAAAACGATGTGGTCACATTCCCTCCCGGAGAGAACATTCTCGCTGTCACCGACACTAATGCAATACAAGCAATGTCTCCCTTCCTTCTTTTTATTTTTTTTTCAATGATGGCTCAGACTACAGTAGATTTGCTATGCATCTCTCTGTTAGCAAAGAATAGCTTTGGCTGTCATACCAGAGGGCTGAGATAACCTCGAAGGCTTCTGAGGATTAAGACACAAGGTCACGCTTTCTCACTGGCATCAGATATCACGCTAATCTGTGTGTACTAGCCATCATTTGAGTCCTTACTGTACCGGACTCAATGCTATGAAATCACACACAGTGTTGCTTTTACTCTGATATCGATCCTGCGTGAAATCTTTGAGAAAGACGATTATATGACACAAGCTACCAAGTACTTTAAACACTTCAAGTGCATTGGTGACAGTATAGAAATGAGCTTTACATGAGGAGTTAAATATTCTGTCTGAACCACACAATTTCTTAGCGTTTTTAATCTATTAATTAAAGAATTGTCATACACTTTATCGCTTTATAGTCAGCATGTGGTAGAATGTCCATTAACACAGCTTGTTGAGTTACCAAGAAACCACCAAGCTTAACCGTTACCATGCTGTGATCTAAGCGTCCATAAACGCTTACTTTATATTAGATAAGCCATGTAATGTGAACACAAATACACGCAGTATCATAAGCACCAAAGTTGGATTTTCTTGGCTTTCACAAATCATAATCTGAACCAAACTGTACCAAAGATTCCTGGGTGATGCAAGTAAGGTTTAGTAGCTTGGCTCGGGTGACACTAGCAGTTGCAATTACCATTGCATAAGATTTGACAGTTGTAATGTAAGCTGCCTGACTGGGGTTATAACAGGCTGATTCTTCAAACATGTGGACACCATCCCCTTCGACAGGAATGATTATTTTATATACCGGATTGTGGCCCAGTTGTCTTGGGAGTTAGGAAACCTTAACGCTGTTGGTCAGTATGTCATCAGATCTCATTTGGCGAATCAGTTTTGAGTGTAAATCCTGCATATTGCGGTTTATCGAGATGGTTTTGTATGTAAGGATGTGACATTTTTTGTGAGAACTATTCCTGACCATGTGGTATAATAATAATAATAATTTAAAAAACCCCTTATGTTACATTACTAGCAGCAGGAACACAATAACAGACAACAATAATGAGAAATTTTCAACTATAGCAATTTTTTAAAATCTAACTTGAGTAACAGATTGCAGCAATAAAATCAGCCAGCTTTGAGAAATTCACACAGGGACACTATACAGATAACCTGGGGCATGTAGCTGAGCCTCTTAAATCACACTATACAGCCCAGAACCTTGAGGTCCAGAACATCTGATCAAATACACATTATCAACTAGTGCTAGCTAATATTATGAACAGAAGCTAGGCTAATTCCTCTTGACTTGCTTCTCTTTTTCTACCAATCCCAAGGAGTCCAGAGATTGTACCAGCTCCAGTTGTGTTCCGCTTCATGAAGATTTCGGACATTCGAAGAGAAGATGCCAACCCCATGAGGACTTTGAGGATAACAACATCCTAATCAATACACAGAATAAACTATATTGGCAAAAGTTTTGGGACACCCCTCGAAATCATTGAATACAGGTGTTGTTTTTCAGGGGTTGTGCTTGACTTAGATCTAGGCTTAGTTCCAGTGAAAGGAACTCTTAATGTTTCAGCATACCAAGACAATTGTCCAAAATAATTTCATGCTCCCAACTTTGTAGGGAACTGTTTGGGGATGACCCCTTCCTGTTCCAACATGACTGCACACCAGTGCACAAAGCAAGGTCCATAAAGACATGGATGAGTGAGTTTGGTGTGGAGGAACTTGACTGGCCTGCACAGAATCCTGACCTCAACCCAGTATAACACCTTTGAGATGGATTAGTGCGGAGACTGTGAGCCAGGGCTTCTAGTCCAACATCAGTGCCTGACCTCACAAGTGCACTTCTAGAGGAATGGTCAAAAAATTCCCATAAACACACTCCTAAATCTTGTGGAAAGCCTTCCCAGAAGAGTTGAAGCTGTTATAGCTGCAAAGGGCGGGACAACTCCATATTACATTCATGTGCATGTAAAGGCAGACGTCCCAAAACATTTGGCAATATGGTGTAACATTCTACATATGCTGTATCTCCATCATGGAGCATTTGAATGCTTCGGCATAGAGGAGTTGGTGTTAAATGTATAATGAACTCAGATGTTGAGCTGTGAGTTTATGAGCTTATGAGTTGCTCCAACTGACTGTATATGACTTGTAGAAAGGACATTATTCATAATCACACTCTCCAGTGTTTATAACAATTCACACTCTCTGGTGTCACCCAGATGAGGATGAGCTTCCCTTTTGAGTCTGGTTCCTCTCAAGGTTTCTTCCTCTTACCATCTAAGGGAGCCTTTCCTTGCCAAAGTCGCCTCAGGCTTGCTCATTAGGAATTAATACAAATACATTTAAATATAAGTTCAGTATTAATCTTTTGTTTTATTATATTATATATCCTTTGTTAAAAGTGCTATACAAATAAAATTGAATTGAATAAAGTGGCCTTTATTTAAGCCACTCTAAAATGTCTCTAATGAAACTTTTTTTTTCTTTTGCTGTACTTTATTAGCAATGATTTTTATCTTCTTACATCTTTCATCATGCTCTAAAGTCTCTACAACAAGCAGATTTCCAATCAGGGGAAGTTGTAGCTCAGGGCTACCAGGCCTTTTATAGAAAAGTCATTACCATATTTGGTCATTTAGAAGCGTGTCTTATTGGACGTGTGTGTGGTCATGTTCAAGAACTGGAGAATTCCGTATTTATGAGTTTTATGAACTTCTACTGTATGAAAAAGTGCCAAAGCTCTAACATGTATTGGTGGTCCTTATTCACAGAAATAGGTGTTCTGCGGCACTTTGATGAATGAGACCCCTGGAGCTGAGAAAACTCGAGTTACAGTGTGGCCTTGGTTCTGCCGTGCAGTACAGACTACTCAAGTCCTGCTAGCTGAGTGAGCCGAAGCTGAATTGATTGGAAATGGAAATCATCTGCAGACAATTAAGCTGTTGTTATTCTAAGGAAGACGAAGAGCCGGGTTTGGAAAGGCAAATAGGTAAATTACTGGCAGCGTGGTCTCTGTTTCCTCAAACTGTTTACTGCTTATGAGTTTGGTTCAAGTTTGGTTATTGCTCACCATAGCTGAGGATTAGTTCTAATTGCACACAAGAAGTATTTTGCAATCACTTACAGGGCAACAGCCAGAGCAAGGACTTAGAAGTAAATAACAATAAATGGACATTAAAAGACACATAAAAAATAAAATTCAAGCCCAAACATTTTACACCTTTAGTATTTCTAGGCCAATACTGATAAATATTGCATAAAAGGGGGGAAAGACATAAATTATTTAATTTCCATTTGTGAAAGAAGAACTTGAGAATAACTAAACTGATTAATAAATCAATGCATCAGTCATTTAGCCTTTTTGAGGTCTCTTAATAAAAAAATGAGAAAAAAAGCAAAAGGCAGGTCTGACTCCTACCATCTTGAGGCCTACAGATGTTTTCTTCCATCCAAGCCTGATCTTACTTCTGTTGCCCCTGATAAATAGGCTGCAGATCCCATCCTAAGATCTAGAATCTTCTGTTACATTCTAGAACTGCCCTCCTAAACTTCACATCTCCAAGCTCCTGTTCTAATCTAGAACTCACTCCTGCACTCCTAAGATCCACAGACCTTTTCCTTGATCCTGAGGTCTTAAAGTTCCTGCTCCTGTTTATATCCTACTTCTGATTCCATCTTGAGGTTTTATGACCTATTCAAATCCATCTCCTACAATGAAGCTCACAAGTCTCCTTCTGGGATCTCAACAACAATGTGTTCTTGTTCATATACAGATCAAAATGTGCCACTCTAAGACCTAAAGGCTCCAGGCTCCAATCCAGAACCTAAAATCCAGATACCCAAAGTTTCATCATCGGGTTTAAGAGCTCCTGTTTTCATTTTAAGCTTACTTACACCATTTTGTGGCCCACAAGCCTTTGCTTCCTTACTGAATTTTAAAAGTTTATGTTTATATCCTCTGCTTCTACCATCTAGAAACAGAACTCCTGCTCTCGATCTAAGGATGTGGAGATTCTGCTCCCTTTTCAAATCCTTCTTCTACAGTCCTAAGACCCATACAGGAATAGGTTCTGCTGACTAAATCTTCATTGTTTCCTTCTTGGAACATGGCCATCTGAACTGATAGTTCCACACATTTGGTGAACTGTGAAAGCTTTTTTCAAACCAGGGCATGTCTTCAACCAAGCCCTGGAGTGGTCCGTACTCAGTGCTGCATGCCAAGTAACAGGATTGGTTCAACTTGTTATGTTATGTCCTGTTTTAAATTTTGAGACGGTGTGGAAAGTGTTGTATTTTCAACTAAGAAGACGGAATGGACTTTCCCAAGACTAGAGCCAATCCTTGTGCCAGGCTGGATAGCTAAATATCTTCTTATCCTAGATTGTTTCCTTGGGTATTCCTGTCTGATGACATGCTTTGCATCTAAAATGTGCAGTTCTTTACTGCTTAAGGGTTGAGGAAATAATGAAAAAACAGGACATGGATGAACTGTTGTTGCCAACAAATGTAATACATATATAGAATCACCTAATTAATCTAGTTGTGAAAGCCCACTCCCCAAAACAAGCCCAGAATCATGACAGACCAAGTGTGACCCTTGGCTTGCTTGCTGCTCTTGAGACGATTGTGAAAAGCACTATAAAAGCCAAACCCTATGGCGTTCTTGAACAGGTTTCAATTAGGGGTCTTTAAATTGTCCAGATAAATGTAATTATCAATCAGCCTGTGTCAAACAAGCTGTCTGTGGCTTTGTATCTCCTTCCTTATCCTGGCACTGTATAAACATGAAACCACAGAGTAGCTCTGCAGTCTGATGCCCCCTGGGCTCAAGGCCCATGACCTGGAATTTCATTACACTATTACGCTGCATAGCTGTAGCTCTGTGCTCTTTATTCCTTCACAATACACCACTTATTTTTCTAGCCATACATCATGAAGTGAATTAAACCATTTTTACGTCATATACATCGCCCAATGACTTTTACTGAAGTGTCAGCCAAGTTGTGTCGAAAATCCTCAGCCAAGAGCAAATCTGTGGAAGGGAGAGGGGGTGTGATGGCTGAAAGTGTACGCCAGAAATCTTAGCCGAGGTGTTTGAATTTGCTTGTGATTTTGTTCAGACGGTATATATTTACTCAGGCTGTCAGACTGAAGGAGATGGATGCTCTGTAATTGCTGTGTTTAACGGAGAGGGGGAGTCATGCTAATCCCCATTCAGCAGCTTAAACGTAAACTTCCCAGGACTGATTTCCATACGAATGAAAGCAGGCCAGAGGTGGAGTGACACGCTCTCTTTCACTCTCGGTCTCGCTCGTTCCTCATCGTTTGCTTCTGTGTGTGTGTCTGGGTAGGAAGTAGGGTATGGGTCGCGTCAGCTGTCACACACACATTAGAAACCCGCTCGGTGAGAGTAATTTGATGGGCAAATACGTCAATGGCACGAGGGTCAAATGCCTCAGAATGCTGTGACCTCCCATGCAACCTTTTTGACATATTTGATGAAGTGGTGAACCGCACATCAAACAGAGCTGCTCGCTTAAATTGCACTTTCCTTACGTCTGGGAGCTACAAAAGAGTCAGCGATGTTGGTGATCGTGTCAATATTTCTCACACTGAGCAGATTCTCTTCTTCAAACTGCTTTAGGTTTCAGTCTGGTGATTTTCAATTTATTAGTCAACACACTGACAATTAATCTTGGAAAAAACTTTATAATCTCTATGATAAATCTATATGATATAAATCTGCAGTGGAGCATTGATATACAAATTTAATTTGTTCTGGAGGCGAGTTCGAATATAAATGCATTTAATTCGTTCCAGCCACTGAAAAATATGACCAATATTGCTGATAAGAAGCGTATGTAAACTGTACAGCTGCTTACAAAGAACTGACCCAACCCAAGCATTCCATGTCAAGGCTCCTCACAGGAAGTCGTGCCACCAAGCTGGGGCTAAAAATAGAACAGACCGCCCACGCCACCAATCTGTCAACAAAAAAAAGCCTGGGAAATCACCTAGCTTTTGAACCCATGATGAAGGCAATGTTGGTATTGTGACTCTTTCCAAACAGCTTTCACTGACTGAAAAAAGTTTGTAAAATCTGTAAACTCACTTTGCTTGGCTTTCCACTGACGCTAACAAGTTTTGAACGGCTCCCGGATGAACGCACAACTTAAATGGCATTCGGTTCAATTTGGTTCATCTGTCTCATTGTATGCACAACTGCATCATGTATCATCACTGATCCACCCACTGACATGTTTCCAGGAGGTTAGGGGAAACCAGAATACCCAGTAAGGATACCCACATGGACCTGGAGAACAGGTGAAACTCTACACCGACCGCAAGCCGAGTCCGGGGTTGACCCTGGAGCTTATTGCCCCAGTGCTACCCACCCACTGCACTAGAAGCTTCACAAAATTAGAAAACAATCTTAGTGTCTCAGGAGGTTGATTAAAAATTCTATGCAGTTTTTGTACAAATGTCCAGCTTTCTTTTTGTCAGATGAATATTTTCTTTTAAATAGATATTAAAATATTTGATAGAAACAAAGGAGATGTTTTCGGTGCAACAGTCATAGCCAATCTTTACTATGCAGCTTTTTCCACACACACACACACACACACACATGCACACACACACTCTCTGAGATTAGCACTTGAGAGCTATTTGCACCTTTTTCTTTCTGGTCAGTTAATTGTGCCTGAGTGTCAGTGCTGAAACAAAGGAGTGCTAAAAGTATGTTATCTCGAGCTCACCATGTTTCCACCATTAAACGCTGTAAAAGTGGGATGTGACGTGCCGGCTGTGGCGCTGCAGACTACACTTCTCACACTCATCTCATAGCACAGACGGGTTCGGGAAGAGTTCTAGCCTACAGAGATACTCCAGATTAAAGAGGAATGTTCCTTCTCTAGTTTCCACACTGAAAAAAAGCTGTTTGAGTCAGATTTATGTGAAGCTACACACCTGCCTCATATCCAGACGACACAAACACGCTAATGACACGTATCGAACACACAAAACTCAACAGGATGCCAAGAAATTCTGGACTGCAATACGGCGCTTGCGCAAACTGCTCAGGGACTTGAACCGATTTCATATCAATGAAGACGAGGCAAAAGTTTCTGAAGATCATGTGTCAACATTAAGTATTAAAGTACATGACAAAAAAACGTTTTTATTTTATATATCTTTAAAAAAATACCAATCCAAATCACACTTCAGGGACATTTTATCCGACCGTAAATCAAATCTATTCAGTGTGCTTCATATCAGCTGATATAGTAAGCACTAAACTGCTCCTCTGTATTAACTTAACCATTAATAACTTAATATATGAGAAGGGTCGGGAAGAATTTGCAACCCGAAACTGTCCTATAGACCAGGATTCTTACACTGGGATTCTGAAATAAATCAGTTTAATATGTATATACAGCATGTGAGGAATAACACACTCTGTATAGCAGCTATAACATCTTTTTTTTACCTTTCTAAGTTAATAAATTATCTTTATAACCCTAGATAACACACATAGATAAAAACTCCACTGTCCAATCCTGTAACATAAAATAATATTAAATAATATTAAAAACATTAAACAATAAACCATGCATAAACGTTTTTTTGTAAAACTTTTGATTTTACACACTGATTTTATTCCACACAAAAATTCAATCAAGAAATAAGAACTTTATTAATCCCGATGGAAATTCTTTGACCAGAGACTGCTTCAGATTACAAGAAAAACAAATATAAATGAAATATAAATGAAATAATCTACATATATAAATGTATTTGAAAGTACAAAATAGCAACATAGGAATGAAATCAACCTTGTCCTGTTGTTTTCTATTATGAATTTTTATAAATTTTTATTTGAAATTCCCATCATATCTCCATCTCTCTCTGTCTCTTCAGTGAGGCTGCTATCTGAAGCGAAAGGGATGCGACTAATTCCAGCTTTACTTGGACCAGTGCTTGCCAATGCATTGCTTCACTCTCGACATTGTTCCCCAGTTCCGGCAGGAGCAATCACCCCCCATGTGGGAACAAGCTGAACACACAAACACACACACACACACACACACACAGAGGAGCAGTGCTTGGGTCAGCAGGCCATGAGGAACCCTCATAAATTCCTACAGGATGGACTCTTCCTTCGAGACTTGAGTGCTTATGTTTAACGGCACATGGAGAAGTCCGTGGATGGTTTCGTTTATTTCAAGTTGTGGGACTGTGACATGGAGCAAAGGAGTCTGTACATTATGGGGATTAAATACTTGAAATTCATCTTCTACCTGTCCTTTTGTTTTGAAATGTTACTGACCTCGACAAACTTCCCGAAATCCCGTTATCGGCTTACAGGAAAATAAAAACAGGAACATATTTCAGGATGTAGTTATTAGTTCCTAAAAATTAATCCAACATTCCAACTGGGAAAAATATGTACAATTCCTAGTTCTACACTCATAAAGAGGGTAACGAGCAGCCAGGTATTAGAAAGGAACTGCACAAAAGTTAATCCTGAAGACTCCCTTTATAAAAGCAGAACTTGTGGTGTTCTAGAGCATGCAGGTGTTTGTCTACATCATGCCAAGTAGAATAAACCTCAGAGATGTGCTGCTCATCAATATAAAAAATGTTATAAGGCCTTCTCCAAACAATTTGAAATTCACCATTCGGACCTGGCACCCTGTGTGCACCCTTAACATATGTGGTTCTTTCCCAAACTGTTGTCACAGAAAGTCTCTGTTTGCTGTATCACAGCTTCACTGAAATTCCCAAACCCTGCTCCAGCATGACGATCCCCCTGTGCACAAAACCCCTGAGCTCCATGAAGACATGGTGTGGAGATTCAGATTGGAGTAGAAGAACCTGAGTGTCCTGAATAGAGCCCTGACTCTGAGACTGAGTCTGATCTCACTAATGCTCTTGTAGCTGAATGAACACAAATCCCCACAGCCACAATCCAACTTCTAATGGAAAACCTTCACAGAAAAGAAGAATAGAGCTAATTGTAACAGCAAACAGAGAATTTATCTGGAATAACGTGTTTAATAAACACTAGTGTGCTGGTCCGGGGTGCACATACTTTTGTCCAGCCATATAATGTGTATTGTTAATCTGTTTGTTGTTTGGTCAGAGATGTATATTAAATTCCAGGCCCTTTGTAAACTCAATAACATCACTCTCTTTAGGCTGACCCTTCACTCTTGAGCTGAGTGGTCAGTAAGATTTATATTTACTGATCTGGCAGCTGATGTAAGTGAGGCTGAATCTGACACTGTAAAAGCATTGTGATATTATCATGAATCATGATCATGATATTACCCTAGGTGGAAAACATTTGATTTGGAAGTGCCAGTTAGAAATGAAAAGCTAGAATAATTGACCTTTTATTTAAATTTGATTCCTCTACTGAAATGAATGTTACATGTTGTAAACAAACCAAAACAAAAACAAAGGATTAGTGTTAGTTTAATTGTGAAATCTTCTTAGTGCCCTTTTGAGAGATCACTGTGTGTAGAAGGAGTAGGAGCAGGTGAATTGCCCAATTGCTCTCCTGCCCTCTTAGGTGATTAATCCGAGTAGAAAGAGGTTGGCACTTCATGGCTGGACTCGTACTCATGCCAGTTGTCACATTAATCACTGGACTAAGAGCCTGAAACGGCTAAGAGAATGAGTGTGTTAAAAAAAAAATCCCTCAGCTACATTCCACTGAATAACGAGAGCCGAGCTGTGAGTGCTGAGAGCTCTCCTGTCGGGAAACAACGCTCCAAACCAATTATTTAGCCGCTAATCTGAGAGCACCACTCCACACCAGGCATACATCACACACTCCTGTCATCAGGGGGTACAGTCAGGCATGTTCAGAGGAACTGTGTGTGTGAGTGAGTGGGGAAAATTAACACATTTCTCACTCTACTTACTGAGTAACCTGATGGATTTTACATGGATATGGATTATATATAGTTGATGTCAGTATTTTACTTCTAAGATCTTAAAAATTTCTTTATCCAACTGCATCAGGTGTTTAATATCTTATGTTTCACACAAAGTGGATGTTTCATGCATGCATTCATGTGTCTATTACATCACTCCACTTTTCCCTCTCTCTACTCACTGTAGGAAGCTTTCTGTGGCCAAATTAATGTGATAATCACATTGTTCCCAGTGACCAATCACTGATCACTACTGTTCCCAATGACCAATCACTGATCACTACTGTTCCCAATGACCAATCACTGATCACTGCTGTTACTAATGACCTATCACTACTGTTCCCAATGACCAATCAGTACTGTTCCCAATGACCTATCACTACTGTTCCTATTGACCAATTATCCCTGGTTCCCAATGACCAATCACTGATCACTACTGTTCCCAATGACCAATCACTGATCACTACTGTTCCCAATGACCAATCACTGATCACTACTGTTCCCAATGACCTGTCACTATTGTTCCCAATGACCTATCACTACTGTTCCTATTGACCAATTATCCCTGGTTCCCAATGACCTGTCACTGATCACTACTGTTACTAATGACCTATCACTACTGTTCCCAATGACCAATCAGTACTGTTCCCAATAACCTGTCACTATTGTTCCCAGTGACCTATCACTACTGTTCCCAATGACCAATCACTACTGTTCCCAATGACCTGTCACTATTGTTCCCAATGACCAATCACTACTGTTCCCAATGACCTGTCACTATTGTTCCCAATGACCAATCACTACTGTTCCTATTGACCAATTATCCCTGGTTCCCAATGACCTATCCCTGATCACTACTGTCCCCAATGACCAATCACAACTGTTCCCAATGACCTATCACAACTGTTCCCAATGACAAGTGTTCAGTGATCACTTATGTTCCCACTGACCAATCACTGATCACTACTGCTTCGAATGACCTAACACCACTGTTCCTAATGACCTACCACTAATAACTACTGTATCCCAGTGACCTATCACTGATCACTAATGGTCCCAATGACCAATCACTGATCACTGCTGTTCCTAAAACTTTATTATAGAATATCACAGAATAGGATGGGTGTTATCAGAATGGAATATAATGCAGATTTATCACAATATACAACAGACAGAATAGAGTTTATCAGAACAGAATAGGTTTTATTAGAATAGAATAGAATAGAATAGAATAGAATAGAATAGAATAGAATAGAATAGAATAGAGCATGTTTTATAAGAATATAGAATGGACTAACCTGTTTTATCATAATAAATTTGTTTTATCAGATAAGGAAGTGAGAAAATATAAATAAAATCGGATAGGAAAGAATAGAAGAGAGTAGAATTGTGTAGAAATATTATTCTGTACTTCACAGTATGCGGTGAAGTACTCTGTTTCCCCAAGGCGTGTCTTTAGAACCTCATTCCTTCAAGCAGCGTTTGGATATGCAAATTGTCACGTCACCTCTATTAATATGCAAATCGCCGGTGACGTCACCGACTCAAGCGACTTTTCGGGCTTGCATTAATTACCTTCCCCTGAAATAAAGTGTCCGCGGTAGTGTTCATTCCCACCAGCGTTCACTGTAAAAGCGCACTGAGATCAGTTTCGACTTTCACTCCTCAAGTTTTATTATCCGATTTACTCAAACCTGCATATTATAGACATATAGACGCATTATGCTTATAGATATATAGATATAGACGTACACATAGTGATGGTGTAGTATATAAATAAGTCTATAAAAGTTGGTGGGTGGTCGCGCGCACAGGAGGCGGGGTGGGAGGGGGGCGCGTGCCTCGGCTCCTATTTCTCTCCGTGAAGCGCCGTGCAGTGCATCAGTCGCGGGAAAGGAGGAGGGAAGAGCGGAAGGCAAAAGAGAGGAATAAAGAAAGACGAGCAGAAGCCGCGGGACAGTGAGAGGACACCGTGGATAAAGGAAAGAGTGGAGAGGAAAACAAAAATAACGGCGAGTTAAACGTGATGCCATGCGGTCACTGAGACGCGGAGACTGAGCTTCGTCATAAAGCCGAGCGCGCGAGGAGCAACCGGCCAACGTTTCTGTGCTGGTGCAAAGAGACATTTCACGCATCATCATCATCATCATCTCCATCATCATCCTCATCATCGTCATCATCATCAGCAGCAACAGCAGCAGCATCACCAGAATATGTCCTCAAGGTCTTTGTGAGAAGAAATTTTCGGATTACTTTTTTTGCACTTCTCTGAACCCTGAACTACTGAACATCCAAGAAACCAGAGAGAGAGAGAAAGAGAAGGAGAGAGGACGGACAAGAGCTTCAGATCAGATCGGATCGGATCAGATCGGATATTTTCGGGGGAGATTTACGATGCACTTTCTTGGAATATCAGTGTGGTTTGCATTTTCGGCGCTGCTCTACGCGAACCTCGCTTTCCAATCAAGCCACGAGTACTATGATTATGAGCAGGAGGAAGGAGATGATGGCATGGTAAGCACGGAACATAATACAATCATGTAATACTTCAAAGAAAAGAAAAGAACACAAAACATGTAACGTAGATGTGCAGAAAGTGGTGTCTGAGGTTCAAGAACTTCGTAGTAATGTCAGTTTGATGTCAAGTAGAGGTAAGAAAGTGAAAGTCTGACCAGGAATGTTCTTCACATGGTGTTGTTGGACTTGGTCAGAAGTTCTTAACACAGCAGGGGGGGTGGAATTAGTGTGAGAACATGCAGGGGAACATGGATGGGAGATTAGAGAGCAAGTGAATGAATCAGAGGAATGGAGGAGTGGAGTCTGGGGCAGGTGTTACTGGGTCACTGTGTGTGTGTGTGTGTGAGGGCAGGAGGGAAGCAGATTATACAAAATGACAGATAATCTCAAACACGTGGCCATTTGACCATGAAAAACATCTAACTGGCTAAGTTTAACTGGCTACTGGTGGATTTTTTTTCAGATGAAAAACATTAAGCAAGTGAAGCACGTGAAATGTTAGGGCTGGGCAATATGACAACATTTGTACGATACACGATATGTATCACAATATCATGTAACATGTGTGCCCCAGCACCACCAAGCTGCCACTCTTAGGCAGCTTAACCCTCCCAGTTCCAGGGGTGCTTCATGTCTGACTGCACTGACCCTGCGCACTGACCACAACTTTCAAAGCTGGGATATCCAAAAAAAGAATTTCACTGTGCTATAATGTCTACATGACGAAATAAAGTCTTCTTCTAACCAACTGCTTTTCCAAACTGTATTATAAGTGCTGCATTAAAGCATAGAGGGGATTATTAACAATTAACAATATTAATAATTATTAATTATTATTATTCTATTAACTCTTTTAAAGATGATGTAACATCAAACTGATGATATTTAATAGAAGCTTATTGTGACGTAATTAATCACAGTATCGATATCATCTCATCATATCATACTGTACACTGACAGGGGGTATGAAGTGACAAATCAGCACCTTCAAGACCAAAATCTATTAACACATTAGCTTTAAACAAAAGATAGATAGAAAGAAAGAAAGAAAGAAAGAAAGAAAGAAAGAAAAAAAATTGGATGGATGGATAGATAGATGGATAGATAGATAGATAGATAGATAGATAGATAGATAGATAGATAGATAGACAGACAGACAGACAGACAGACAGACAGATAGATAGATAGATAGATAGATAGATAGATAGATAGATAGATAGATAGATAGATAGATAGGTGCATATATATAGATATATAGATAGATTGATTGATTGATTGTTGTTCTCTGAGAAGAATGATGTTGTCAGATCAGATACAAGGGCCAAGAATTTAGTAATAATAGTGATAGTAATAAAGTGACATTAGTGTGTGTTAAAGATGTCACCATGATAAAGATAAAAGCTTCTGATTGGTTATTTTAAGCCTGATTTATTAATTCGGATGTTTAGACCCTGCTGTTCTGCCACGATAAATCCTCTACTCCTGAGTTTTAGAGTTCAAAGGACAAACTCTACTCTAGCACTTAAGCAAACAAAGTACAGATTAGTGCCCTTTTGCCAGAAAAGTACAGTCAGGTATAAAAAAATATAGTTAGGTACATTTTTCCTGACCACAAATTACAGCTAGGTGCCCTTTTTTCCCGCCAGTGTGTATCATGTGACATGGCTAAATGTTGCTTAATTTTTAAACACAACACCACTTTTTAGTGTAAAGTGCATAAACGATCCCATATGCCGCTGTAAAAAAAAAAATAAATAAATAAATAAATAAATAACATATATCCTGACAGCTTCTTGAATCCCTTCCCATACGTCCATAAGTAAATGTGCGCTTCCTGGGTAATCACGATCGCCCAAAATTAGACCTGTACTCTTGTTTTCTTAGCTTTCCTTTAAATCCCTGGTGTGGATGTAAAATTCAAAGCTTATTAAGAATCATTTAGCAGGAATCCAAGGAGCATGGGAGCAAAATAGTATGAAAATAAAAGGGCTTGCTATTTGCTAATGGTTTATTTGAAATCCATATGGGGCATATTTGTCTTGTACCGGTGCCACGGAGGTGAGGAATTGTTCTATAATTGCACATGTGGCCGTGAAAAGCGTGAGGGAAAGATCAGCAAGTCTGTTAGGTCTCTCTAGGCGTTAACTCGTCGTCGGTGCATCCGTATTTCTGTCGTCTTCAATAGCCGGGTATGATGTGTATGTCACTCGCTAAGCTGATGAAAAGCCTCTTCTCGGATATCAACAGCTGTATCAGTTGTACAGCTGTAGGCTAATTCTCCACAGAGTCATGGATAAATCGGGGACAGCTTGTTGAAAAGGTTAGTAATGGATTTGAGAACATTCCTGTTAAACTTCTAATCTGGTGGTTGTTAGAATTGTTACATCACCACTGGACTTGGATGACTTCTCGCTCTTTCCTGCTTGAGTGCAAAGAGATTTTTTACTAGCACCTGATAACAGCAGGACTTAATCAGGGCCTTCAAGCAGGAAGTTATTTGGGATAAAAATGTCCACTCTAGGGAGGGCATGGTGGCTCAGTGGGAAGCTCTGCTGTCTCTCAGCTCCAGGGTTTGATCTTGAGCTTCAATTACTTGTTCTCAGCATGTCCATGTCCTGTTTTTATTCCCACTGTTGGAGATTGTCTGCATGGTGCACTCACATGGACTGATGTCCCATCCATGGTGTGTCTCATGAGACTCATGCCATTTCCTCCTGGGATAATCCCTGGAATCCCCACCACCCTTTTCCAGAAGGACTCATGAGGTTCCTCCACACTCTGTGTGTCTGATTTGGAAGTTAGAACCTGCCTCACAATCCATACTAAGCACACAAAGTGTGGAGGAACCGCATGAGACACCGGTGTCCTCGTGAAAATTATAATCAAGGAAAATTCTGTCCAAACTGTAGCTCCTCCTACACTTGGGCAGGAATATTAACCCTAGATTATTGCACTGTTGCCCCAACCACTCTGGACAATTTGTCTTCTTTTTATCAGTCTTTGTTTGCTTGGCTTCCTTGGACTATAACACTGGACATGACAATCCAGTGACATGTTCCTCTGTTTGGTGGATAATTGGTGAGGCTGAGGAGCACTAACTAGCTCTAGAAACAAGCTGCCATGTCTCTGGTTGTAATGTTTTATATAACAGCTTGTATAGTGTTTTATAGGTTTAGGTTTTATATAAGAATTAGAGTTCTTATGGAAGAACATATGGAAGAAGAGACCTCGGTACCCCAGAATGCCTCAGTTATATTAAAAACAGTGGCTTTTATGGTGGCCTGGGGCTGTTCAAGGGGGTTCTTTGGGATCCCCTTCTTTTCCTTTGTGTGTGTGTGTGGTTTAGCAGACCAAGAGACGCATGAGTGTATACACCACCCAGGAAGAGCGACTGTTTTCTCACAGGTGGAAGGGATTATATTTTTATCTCCGTTCTGATATCCAGCCATCGTATCAGATCCACTGTTCTGCACCTTCACGTCACTGAGCGTGAGGCCTAGACCCCTCTGGGACTCCGTGCCTCTGCTGTCCTTCAGGATTGGGCAACGTGGTGGTATTTCCAAGGGTATTGCGTCTATGAGCAATTTTGTATGTTGTGAAATTTATTCTCCTGTAAGCGACGGAAACTGCAGCCAGACTGGCGGCCTGGCAGCGAAACAAGCTGCTTTTTTTTCACGATCCTCATGAACTCCAAGGATGTAGTAATGATCGATTTCTCTTTAAAATCTGTGATGTTTCATTTCATGGCTACAAAGTCTGAACCAACTGGTGCGTAAAGTTTAGACCCGTAAAAAATTAGTGCGAGGTTTTGGGTTGCTTTAATCACAACTCCATCAACCAAAATGACTCTTCCTCATGACTGATGACTGAGGGTTTATATGTCTGTTTGTACAGTAATAGTAAACGTGTACGCGTTAATAAATGCGTTCAAGCTGTCTTCCTTTAACATCTCTCTACTCTCACGACCTTGAAATCATCAAGTTCTGTCGAATTTGACCAGATTTGTCATTTGTTCATCGTTGCTCCAGATGTTTGGACTCCCGTTTGGTTTTTAAGCTCATTAACATATATATACAGTATGTGTGTAACGCATTACCTTCACTGTCTCATAATTCATGATTTTTCTTCATTTTTATATTATATTACAATCGTCACATTTCCCAGCTCACGATATTCATGACGCTTGGGAACGATTTAAGTGTTTCGAACTCTTTGAACGAGGTTTCGGATTTCACGTGACTGAATAAACAAGTGTTACTGTATCCTCGGAGCTGACGTCTGTCTGAAACTCTACAGCCGTAGTGAAGATGTTAATATTTCCTTTCCAAGCACGTTGCTTGCCTGTAAAATGGGAGCAATAAAAAGAGCAAATTGAATTATATTTGCACTCGTTAACTGTAAAAGACCGGGTGGTTTTTTTTTTTCTTGCTCTCTCTCACTCTCGCACCATCTGGAGAGTTTAAATTCCCAGCTCTAAAGTCTGACTTTGTCACTGTGTTGTGTATAATCCTAGCAGAAGCAGGTTTGGCTAAACTCCAGCTCTATTATCTGGCTCTATTGCTGCGTTTCCTTGGCAGAGTTGAAAAGGGTTGAAAAGAAATCCTCCTCGCCGAAGTTAAGGTGTTGTGCAGAACTGAAGTTTCTTTCTCTCCTCCCTAAAGGAATATCATGTTTAAAGATTTTAAAGAAGCCTGAAGGTTCTTATATTGTTCCAGACACGTTCATGAGATTTGTATTTATTTATTTTTTAATTTTACCTTTGGATGAAGTCTTTTATACTTGAATAAGCATCATACTTAACACTTGGATGACTATTTGGATAAAGATATCAATTCATTGCACAAGCTGTGTTATTATACCACATGATTTTACTTCTTTTATGTTTTGGCCTTTTCCTGTTTTGGCACGCACTAGTTTTGTTTTTACCTCGCCAGTCTTGTCGTATTTCAGTGCTGCTGATTCTTTGCTACAGTCTCTGGATTTAATCCCACTGTCAGGTCTGTACAATATCTGTATTAGTAGCTTTGGTTTGGTGCTACAATAATTCCAGTTCTCAGCAGTAATATTATGGGATGTTCACCACATGATGCTGGAATAGCACACCTACCGTAAATACATTAAAAAATGCGTGCATTACAGTTACATTAATGGAGAGGTATATTGCCAGGAATCAGTAGATAAACTCACCACACTGCTATGAAAAAGTATTTCCTTTTTTTGTCACACTTAAATGACTGAGATCATCAATTAAATATACTAAATATTAAATATACTAAATTAAATTACACAAAATAACTCAAGTAAATACAAAATGATGATTTCATATATTAATGGAAAAAAGCTGTCCAAACCTGCCTGGCCCTGTGTGAACAAGTAATTGGCACAACCAGTCATTAGGTTCAGGGGCAATTACTTTTTTACATAGGGCCAGGCAGGTTTGGACAGCTGTTTTCCTTTAATAAATGAAATCATCATTTAAAAACTGCATTTTGTATGCAGTTTAATGCAGTTGTATGTGTTTTTTAATAGCATTACACACAACTCATTGTGTAATATTAAAATTAGCTTGATGATCTGAATCATTTCAAACACTTTTTCACAGCACTATAAGTACATTTTTAGTCTGTTGCCATTTTGTCCTTTTTTTCCAAATAAATCAGTTATGTGAGTCAAATGAATCAATTAGGTGAGTCAAATGGATGAGTAAAGTGAGTCAAATAAATCAGTAAAGTGAGTCAAATAAATCAGTAACATGAGTCAAATGAATCAGTAAAGTGAGTCAAATGAATGAGAAAAGTGAGTCAAATAAATCAGTAAAATGAGTCAAATGAATGAGTAAAGTGAGTCAAACGAATCAGTAAAATGAGTCAAATGAATCAGTAAAGTGAGTCAAATGAATCAGTAAAGTGTGTCAAATGAATCAGTAAAATGAGTCAAATAAATCAGTAAAGTGAGTCACATGAATCATTAAAATGAGATATACGGACAATGTACAGTACATATACAGTACAGTACAATATATAATATAATAACAATATACAAATAATCATAAAGGTACATAAAATAATATGAGTGACTGCAAACGTTCTATTGTTTCTGAAGAAAACAAAAAGAAAAACACTGAGAAGGGTGTAGGAATATGAACATCCACGATTTCACACCATGAAAGTCAGAGTTCTTAAAAATAACTAAAAATAAATAAATAAACCATCAATTTTCACCGCTCAAATGTGAAAAATCAACGTGATCTGTGACATGCCCCTGTCTGTCTATTGTTTCGCTTTAATGTTGCCATGGAAACAGTTCATTCCTGTTATATGTTACATTCTAGCAGCGATAAACGATAGTTCCCTTTCCAGAATCTCTCTTCTTTCTTTCTCTCGCAGTTAATAAGGCAGCATGTCATGACAGCCCTCTGAAGACTAAAACCTAGAGTCTGTGATAAAACACTGACACTGGAGACTCCTTCCATAAACAAATCTCCCTCAGCCTTTCAGCAAACTTCACCATATCAACAATTACACGTTTTTTGTTTGTTTTGTTTTTTATGTTAATGTAGCTTGTCCAACATGGAAAGCTGTACGAATGAGTCGTTACTATAGAAACGATAACAAATCAAAATGAACACGGTAATGAACCATAATTATGGAATAGTGAAGGTTTTCAGTGATGATGCTTGCAGTCTCTGTGGAAGCTTCTATAGAAATGTTAAAATGGTTATTCTTTTATTTAGACATGTATTTTTATTTCTTTTACTTTTTTATTTAGAAATTCTTAATTTCTAAAATTATTTATTTATTTTAAAGTAATTTAAAACAGTTTCTTTATTGTTTTTATTCATTTAAATTATTTATTTATTTCATTAATTATTATTTATTTTATTTAATTAAAAAATTTGAACTTAGGCAAGATTTGATTTAGACCCAGGATACAGTTCATTAAAATTCAAACCATTTTTTTTTATTCAAAAGGTTTAGGGAAGCCCATGTCTTGTGCTGCATATATGCTGCGCTTATGACACTGTAACGAAGGCCTGCACCTCATTACGTGCATACAGCTCATTAACACGCCACGTTACTCCTAGCCATGCAGCACGGTAAGCGGTAACAACTTTACAACCTTCAGACATTAATGCAATATTTAGCAAAAGGAAGTGAAGACTTCAGAGGAAATACAAGCCACATGGTTAGGTCTGGTCCATGGCATGGTCTACATGCATGTCAAACCCTTGAGCTATTCTGCGCTTATCCATTCACATCACACTTTATCTTTTATTTATTACAAAGTCACGTTTACGTGGCGAGACAGAATCCAAAGCAAAAGGAAAAGAATTAGCGGCTTGAGACATTTTTGTTTCTTGTCTTGAAGTGGTAGTTTTTGTTGCTAATAAAGAATGGAATTGTATCTCACTTGAAAATCTTTACCATAGCGCCAGAGAAAGAGGAAGAAAAAAGCCTCATTGCTTCCTGTGCAAGATAAAACCACATTGCTGTTCCTGTATAATATCATTTCTTCGCAGATCTAACCAGTTAGGGTTAGGGTTAGATTAATTAAATCAAATTTAATTTCACATCGTAATCATATACTTATTTAAATTATGAAATAATTGAAAGATTATGTATAAAGGCCAAGACCAAAATGGTTGATCATGGCAATATTATCTAAAATACATTATCTTTGTATTGTTTTAAATTATTATTATAATTTTTAGCTTAAATTTATATTATAGTTTAGAATTTAATGTGTCAGGCAGAAAACCCTAATCCTAACCCTAACCTTAACCAAAATCTTTAGTCTGACTCACTAAACATTCCTTCAGAATAAAGACAAGCCCGTTCGTTTTCGTTCAAAGCTTAACTTCATGCCCTAGCGCTGTTGAATTCTCAACTCTGATTGGTCTTAAGGTGCTGATTCATTTCCTATGACAGCAGCTCTGACAATAGTGCAGCTACAAATCACACTTTTTTAAAAAATAAGTTATCGTTCTTATACTAGCAGATGATTCTACATTTGTTTAACAAGAAGTTTTTTATGACTTACATATGGAAGGAGTCTCCAGTAAGTTTTAGTTTTCTGTCCTCTTCAGGATTGAGGGGTTTACGTGTTACGGTTCTCATAAGTAACAACCTGGGTTTTTTTTTGTTGGAACGACAGGGTGCTGAGTGAACAGGCATTTATACCTGCTATAATGTAAGTCAGAACTGGATCTAATGCCGAGTTCACACTGCACGACTTTTCATTCGCCGACTAGTTTTGCAAAATAGAAGGCAAAACAGATCCCATGCACACGAGTGACAATCGCACAGTGTGAATGACCAAAAACTCGATCTGACCGAGTCGCTGATGAGTCACCGACTCTCATGAAATATTTGGCATGCTAAATATCTGGACCTGTCAGCGACTCAAAGTTGTGCAGTCTGACTGAAACATACCTCGGCGATGACCTACAGCCAATGAGAGAGCAAGATACAGGGCAGTGGTCAGTTCGGGGAGGAGTTATAGACCACAATATCAGCAAGCACGACTTCGGTTGGAGCACAATATTATTGTTTAATGGAGTTTATAGGTTTACATCAGAAAAAAATGTCTTAAATATATATATATATATATATATATATATATATATATATATCAGAATAAATAAGCTTTACAAAAGCATCAAACAGAAATAAAGCAAAAATATTTTCTCGACCAGCCGCATCAGCAGCAGCACACTGCAAAATTATTCATTTGTTTAATTATGCAGAACGCACATTCCTTGTTCCCCGCACTGACCATTTGGATCGCGGTGTACCATTTCCAGTCTTGCACGAGAACTCTGATCTCACGTGTGATCTTGCGTTATTTCCTTACTATTTCTCACGTACATTCAGTTGTGGAACTCAGTTTCAGACAGAATTGTCACCGATTCTTCCTATTGTGAAGTCATGGAGTGTAAAACCTCCTGTCACCGATCCATCATGCAGTGTGAACACAGCAGCGACTGAATGCTACCCCAGCTAGTCGCGCAGTGTGAAAGCAACCGTGATCCCATGACTTTGAAAATCGTGCAGTGTTTCGCTGATGTTCTACAACCTTAAACACAGCTAGAAAGAAATAAAAGTATGAGGCTTTGTTGTTTAATGAATGTAAAATTGTTCTGGTGTGGAATAATGGGATAAAAGACTTCAGGGATGATTTTATTGGAAAATAATCATCTTAAACTAAGTAATGGACTAAGGTAACAATAAGTCTGCTTCATCACAGACAGAATGTTGATTATTGTCCAATAACAGCATGCTACCTTGTGTTTTATTCTTTCCTTCAAAAGAAAGGAAAGAAAAGAATGAAAAGAATTTAGCAAATATTTATGAAAAAAATTGTATTTTGGGTAGCTAGATTAGCCGTATAGAACGAGTGTTAACCTAGATTAGCGAACATCAGACAACTAGCTAAATTTTTTAGGGAAAATTAATTGATTTATGAAACCTCTAATATATTTGTTAGATTATCCTGCTGCTTTGAGATCTTTGAGAGCTAATCCTCCATGTTGGTGGCCTTCACCATATCCCTTACACCCTTTCTAATCTCTTCCAGGGGAGGCTAGCACTCGGTCAGGGTCAGCACTCGGTTTAAAAACGCCCGTGTCTATGAACTCTGACCTTTCGTCCACAGCGTGTTCACGGTCGTGTTTTCAGCTGGAGCTGGACGAAGTGCAGTGCTGCTGTTCTGTACAGATTGCTTTAACACGTTGGCCACCGAGAAGCCGTGACTTCCACAGAAAGCAGAATCTAAAAGCCGCATCGCTTCCATTTCAGATTAAACCACATTGCTGCTTCCTGTCTGATTCGGTTTCTTCACTGCGGTCTGTCTTTAGTGAGTTGCGACACCATTTGTACAATACAGGGGCTAAAATATGTGATGCACCATGTATCTTAGTTTGTTTAACTGAGGTTGTTTTTTTAAAAAGTATGTTAAAAAGTAAGGTTATGTGAGAGGGATGTCCAGTCAGAGCTGCTTCATCTCCAGGATGAAGTTATGTATGATCATTTTTTTGGTCTTTTCACACGTGAGATATTTCCCAGTTGGATTATAAACTCCGGCTAAACAGAATCCTGAGTTTATGTAGTCAGAAGTTTTCACGCTGCTCATACTTTACCCAGGGTTAACACTCAATCCTGCTTCTTCATAATCACTCTACATCCATACGATGTGGAGTTAACGCTGTAAACACTGCCGTGCCGATTCCTGCTTCAGAGCAGAGTTTCATAACCCCAGAGTTTTTACATTACACACCTCAAACCTTCCTCTACTCTGGGGGTAACAGTGGGATTTAGGGTTTAGGGCTAAGCGCAGTGTGAGAAACCATTTTAAGTCTTCTTTAAAGGTTCATTAGATAATTAAAGCTTCTTAGCTTCCAGAAAAAGGTTGTATTTGTGACAGAGACTTCTAAAACAAACTCTCCATGGTCCTAAATATTCAAAGAAGAGCAAAGAGTATGCAGCATGATTGACCTTTTTACGCAAAAGTCATGTTTCATATATTCCCCTTTTTGAAGGTGTTGTAATTTCTGCCATATTTAACAACAATGGATCTGCAGATCTGAAGGAACTTCTGCTCTAATCTTTAACGGATCTGCAGTCGATGATTCAAGAATACAACAAAACCGGAAGTTTTTCAGTTCAGTGCTGATGATGATTACATCAGGATTCCTGTAAATCCTTTAAAAATTCTACTTCCTCTTCTTCTTCTTCTTCTTCACTTGTCCTCTCTAGTCTTCTGCATGTGTTTTGAATTGTTGTCTGGCGAGATGACCCAGGCGTGATTCCCTCTTCAGCTCCCTGTTGGTTACAGCTCATTCCAGTTATCTAGGATGCCTGGGTTTGTGTACTCCAGAGACAGACTTTCCCTTCTGGAAAAAAACAACAACAGAAAAGAGAAACAGAGAAAGAGATCAAATGAGTTTGTAAGAAGTTTGTAAGATTATTATGAGCAGAAATATTATCCTGACTCAGCAACTTTTGAGTCACTTGTCTTTGGCTGTAAATGAGCTCAGGGATGTGATGACACCCCACTGCTTAAAATATCAGTGGCTCAGAAATACTTAAAATGGTGGCTGTAATGTAAGCCCCGCCCTCTCCGTAAAAAAAAAAAAAAAAGCTAATCACTACGTTTGTTAAAATGTGAGCAGAAGATACAGGTCAAATTTGTAGATTTGAATTTTTGTCTGATTTTGACAGCTAAAATTGCAAGAAAAATAATGCATTAAAGGACAAAAATAATTAATTTTAGACTCAAGTAATTGGTAAAATTATATAATGCTTAAAAATAAAAGTAAACAAAATCTCATTAATGTACAAAATGTTTTACAGATAAACCTAAAGTAAATAATTAAGTATTGTAATTACATAAGAAAAAAGTAAGCATGAAAGGATAAAAAGAAAACGAATAAAAAATAATAAATTTTATTTAGGCAGTACCTCTTTAAAAACAATTTTTAAAATATTAAAAAAAAAATTTAAACATGTAAATTTGTGTTTTGTAAAGCAGAAAAAATATGTTGCATTATATAAGAGAAAATAAGGCAAAAATGTTAAATATATATACTTTATTTATGTTTATAAAGTGTTTTCCACATTAAATTATAATAATATAGAATAAGATTAAAAACAAAGTTTCATATGTACAATTCTATGAAATTCTAGAAGATAAATAAAGGGTTACGGTAAGAAAAAGAAAAAATCATTGTCTTGTTGATTCATTTCTGGTCTGTGTCATCAGTTCCAGTTCGATTAGATTAGAACTCGGTCTTATATGACTGAGAACTACTTCTCAGGAGCGTAGCTAAGAAGCCCACAGAGTTGACAAGACTTCAGTAGAAGGAGTTTAATGAGATTTAGCAGCTTAAGTAATGCTATTTGAAAGCAGTAAGTAATGCTGCTTACTTTCCTCCATTAGGCTTCATGAGTCTGGTTTGTGGTCGAGTGGCGCCTCGGAGCATCAGCAGTATTTTTGCAAAGGTCTTCACTTATTTCTAAACTGTGGCTTTTTTGTGTCTCAGGAAGCTGCAAGCTGCCAACCTCAATGTGTAAGCAAATATGTCAGAGCAAACAGCTTTTTCACCACAAAGTCAAAACAAACCGGAGCTGATGCTAGGTGTGCAGATTTTCTCGACCCATAATTAATATTTTTTTTTATATATTTTTAAATTTATTGATGTTGTTCATTCATTGGCACTGACATCATTTAGGCATATTTTAAGTACATATAGACCTTACTAGGGCTAGTTAATAGCAGTATGGTTTACAAACTAAGGCTAGTAGTATGAAATATTTACTAAGGCAAGGTAGTAGTAGTATTAGCAGTAGTTAGGATTGCTTACTAAATGTAGTTAGTAGTAGTATGAACTACTTACTAAGTTTAGTTAGTAGCAGTATAAATTGCTTTCACAGGCTAGTTAATAGGAGTATGAATTGCTTACTAAGGCAAGGTAGTTGTAGTAGTACTAGTTGTATGGATTGCCTACTAAATCTAGTTAGTACTAAATTGGATTGCTTACTAAGGCTAGTTAGTAGTAATATGAATTACCTGCTAAGATTAGTTAGTAGCATTATGAATTGTGTACAAAGGTTAGTTAATAGGAGTATGAATTGTTTACTAAGGCAATGTAGTAGAAGTAATAGAAGTTGTGAGGATTGCTTATTATATCTAGTTAGTATTAGTATGAATTGCTTACCAAGGCCTGTTAGTAGTAGTATGACATGCTAAGGCTAGTTAGTAGTATGCACTACTTACTAAATCTAGTTAGAAGTAGAATGAATGGTTTACTAATGTTAGTTGTGTGATATTATGAATTGAACATGAAATATAATGGCACACAAATACCCACATGATTAATAGAGTATATTTGGAACTGAACACACTTACAATCTGTTTTTAATAAAAAGTTAACTATTCATTTGTCATCTAATTTGCTTCTTCTTCTTCTTCTTCTTCTTCTCCTTCTTCTTCTGTAAGTACTAATTCTGTCCATCACTGAAAACTACTCTTTGCAGAGATCTTTTCAGAACATGAGCACCCAGTTCCATAGGATCCCCAGAAATAGTGATGCCATCATAATTATTTGCACATTCAATGGACATGAGGCAATCAGTGTTAACTCTCCTCAGAGCAGGTTAGCCATGTGCAAGTTAATATGGTGACTTACATTCACTCAGCTCAAATAATCTATCTTGATGGTACAGACAGGCCATGTTTTACCCCAAACCCTGAAATCCTGCTTTGTGCTCTATCCTTCTGGAGTACCTCAGGGTTCCATGTTGGGACCTTTTCCTTATAGAATGTCACCTGATTTACACTTTTATTAGATCCTGATGGTTTCTAAACTTCAACAGAAAGTCATTTTGTTTATCTTTTTTAATCAACTGGGTTACTATTTTTATGTCTAACATCTTTTAGTTTGTACAATTAGCCAAGACTGGACCATTCCTTCCTTATAATCAGATTCAAGGCCTTGATGCTCACATACATGACCTTGTCTGGAACATCAACCCACCTACCTCAAAATCAACACTCTCCTTGAGGTTTATGTTCCTTCCCTCATCCTGCAAATCCTGGTGGAGCCTACTCAGGGAGGCATGAGGTCCCTTTCCAGAACCTTCCAGAACTGACTGTCCCTCAATGGTGGAAAGAACTTCTAACCTCAATCTAGACAGCAGAAGCCATCACTATCTTACAAAAAAAAACTTTATCTGAACATATTATTATTATTATCTGAACATATGCTAGCTTTTCTTTCTCTTTCTCTTTCTCAGCTAGTGTTCAATTAAACAACCTGAATGATAGCACTAAGGTATGGTATTTTCCTCTGTTTGATAGATCGCTTTGCTTGAATTTGGATAAAAGCATCTGCTAAATCAATAAACATATATGTTTTAATGGATCATTGGTACATTTTTTTGGGGGATCAGTCAGTCATGTTTAGTGCAAAATCCTGCAGCTTGACTCCTGTCAGGTGCTAAGAAGTGACATCATATTACCCTGGTTTTATCTTTCATTGGCTTCCGGGTGAGTTTAGGATTCGGTCTGAGGTTTTATTGTCTGTTTTTAAAGCTCTAAACCTAGACCGACCCTGTCTGACACGGCGGATATGGTTCGAAACCCTCAAGGTTAACGTCCTGCTCCTCCTCCGTCTTGGCTAACACAGGATCTAGGCTTGTTTTTGTGGTCAGTGTTCTAAAAGAATCTCAGACATACTTCAGTTATGTATTTCTTTTTCAAATCAGAGCTCAGTACAAACCTTTATTTACTAGAAGTGTCTGTGTGTATAAGTAAATCTGGATCTCTTATGTGTGTAGGAGTAATTGAAGAAAAAAAATCTGAATTGCTCTGTAAGTTGTTCTAATTCTAATATATAATTCAATTTCAATTTAATTTGTATAGCGCAATGGACAATGGACATTGTCTTAAAGCAGCTTTACAGAAGAATAGAAACATATTATAAAAATTATAAAGTTTAAAGTTACTGTTTATCCCTAACATTTATTCCTAATGATCAAGCCTGAGGTGATGGTGGTGAGGAAAAACTCCCTGAGATGATATGAGGAAGAAACCTTGAGAGGAACCAGGCTCAGAAGGGAACCTCATCCTCATTTTGGTGACACTGGACAGTAAATAATGTAAATGTAAACAATGTCCTCCATAGTTACTGTGAAGCTTAGAAGCACTTTGTGTCTCCTTTTGAGTGAAGGGTTTTAAAGATTTCATTATTGGCGCTGGCTATGGGCATCCAGACGTTTGGGTTACACATCATTGGGATTAATATCCCTGTGGTATCACTAAGTAGTAGCCCGTATTCCAGGCTAATAATTTTATTGCACCACAGAAACCTTAACTAAATACTGTGGCTGGAATAGCCACTTCTTATCACACAGAGCACAAGCAGCTGCAGCTCAGGCCTGGAGTATCGGAAAATTTATAGAGCAGAGCCATTATCCAAGCTAATCTGTTATCCAAGCTAATCCAATTCACGGATTCTGTACTTGCACTGATTTATAACGATGACTGATTTAGTGCCGGTGCAACCAAAGACAACTGATGACTTAAACATTCTGTTCGAAACTGTACTTTAAATCTGACCCAGGAAAGCTGCTGTGAAATGTGATCATTTAAAATACTGGCCTGCTCTGGCTAATCAACATAACGCTAGCAGATTAATAGTCCTCATACAGTAATTTGTAAAGGTGTCACATATGCTAATGGCTCAATAATCTTATTTTAAAGAACCGTTATTGTCTTTTCATAAACATTGCTACAATGCCAATCAGACTTATGTTGACTAGCCGGCTAACGAAATCGGAAAATATGGCTGCCTTTACATGAAAACATTATGAATATTTATGAATATGACTTTTGTAAGGTTAGCTGATGTTAGCCAACTGGCTAAAAATACATTAGCATAATGTATATGAATGACTTAGCCGCCTATACAGTAGATAGAACTTCTAGAGCTTAAAGTTGTGTGATTTAAAGTTTTCTTAGCCTGCTACATGGAATTGAAAAGCAGCTGATGAATCCTTGAAGGTGCGAGACAGAGGACGTTAGTGACATTCTAATTGCTAGAATATCTCGCTGTTATCTTGCAGGGCTATTAGCTAATGAATAGGCTACATTAGCACACAGTTATGGCCTATCCTCTTCTGGAAATGTGTTATTTCTTTATCTACTCACAATATAATCTACTGATTAGCATTCCCATAGAACTAATGAGCTTTCCTCCTAGCTATTTTTCTTGCTAGCATTTGGGATACAGGTGTAGTATAAACTGTTTTGAACAGGTTTGACCTAGCTTGACTTCAACTAATCTTTAGCATAGTGTGAAGCAGGTAGCATTTTTCTGGTTTAGAACTGATTTGTGGACTGTATTAGAAGAACGTTAAAGCTCATGTTTTGCACTTTTTACCTGAGAAAACCTTTTCAGTTGCCAAAGGAAAGAAAATGGCAGATGAAATTTGTGTAAAAGAGCGTGTTTGAAAATGTCTCAGCATGATCTGGTTTGTTTCTCTGTATCTTGGTAAAATTCAGCTCTGTGAACATAGATGTATGAGATGTATTCTCCAGAGCTTCAGTCTCATTATTAATCTCCAGAGGGTCAGATCTTTCTGATCTTCTACAATATTCTCCAGCGAGATGTTGAGGTTCAGAAGTGTCCTTAAATCTGAGTGTATTAGCGTAAAACTTTTTTTCTATTGGCTGTGATGAAAAATAGGAATTATACTGGAATAAAATGATTGAAATACATTATAGAATATAATAGAAAAGACAAGAAAAAATACCTAAAAGTAATGTACAAAAAATATGAATAAGTATTATGATAAATAAAATACCAGTAAAATGGCAGAAATAATTATTATTTTCATTTCTGTAGATCCTTTTTAATACAAGATTTACTAATATATTTACAAATACCTAAAATAAAAAAGGAAGAATAATAGATGAAATAATCATTAGATAGAAATAATCCATTTAGCAAAATTAAAGTAATAAAAAACTAAAAATTCAAATGAACAAATTGTCATCTATGTACAAAGTGTTTTACTGGTAAAGTTACAATAAATAAATAAATAAATAAATAAATAAATAAATAAATAAATATAAGAAATATTATAACAATAATATGATAATATTATTAATAATATAATATAATATAATATAATATAATATAATATAATATAATATAATATAATATAATATAATATAATATAATAATAATTATAATAATAATAATAAGTGATTAAATAAGTTCAGTGTGTTTTCACAGATCAAATAAAAACCAAATTAAATTATATATGAGAAAATAAGTATAAAGTATATAGTGTAAAGTATAAAGGAAATAATATTTTTTATGTTTATGAAGTGTTAAATTACATTAAAATAACATTTAAAAATGTTTAAGAATTATACATATTTATTAAATTATATATATAGTGCAGTCGCATTCGCAGTCGCATTTGCAGTTGCTGTCGCAGTCAGAACGAGAAAGGAAGTAATAAGGTGACCTTGTTTTCTCTTTGTTTGCTTTTCAGTCTCCAGTCCATTTCCTTTCATTTGTGTCGCTCTTCAGAGTTCCAGCTGCGTCGTTTCCTTCATTTGCACGCTTGAGTACATTTCGGATGGGAACGAGTTTCACACTCCTTCATCCCCCAGGTCGTCTGGCGACACCTCTCAGTGATGTCAGCACAGGATTAAATCGTGTCTGTTATGACATTGTTTTTCAAATATTTTGGTTGATATAATGAGTCACATAATCAGCCTCGTGATATTTTCAATGCTGATTTCAGAAATGGAAAAGTTTAGAGCTTCGCAAACCATTGCAGTAAACAGTGTGTCTATGGTTTAAGATTGGGATTGGGTAATTTAATGAGGAGTTGGATGAAATGCTGTGGAACTGGTGCAAGTTTTTTTTCTTTTCTCAGATGGAGGTCATAAGGAATTCCCTCGCTGAACTGAGCGATCCGGCGTAGGCTTATGAACTTGTGGATATTCGCAAAACCACTTGAAAATCTTGGCTTTACTTCCCTATTTGGCCTGCGTGTTGCTGACTCTCGGCCAGAGAAAAGACTTTGAGCCATGAAACAGGAATGTGTGTGTTTTTTTCCTTTCGTATCAGGAAATCCGAAACATCCTCTCGCTGTATTTTTGCAAAACCTCCACACACTGAGTCACAATTACAGTGGTGACCGTTGGATAAACTGACTCGTCTTATTATGGTGTTGCTTTGGGTTTTTATTGGTATCTTGACTTTCTTCCCTGTTGTGATTCACTTGATTGGATTGCGTTGGGTCAGATGGTCTAGTTTGTCAGACGGATATTGTGGTTTGTGTGTGATGATGTACCTGTGTGTCTTCATGAATCTCATAGACCAGTCATTAACCTCACTATCTAGTGGATGTGGCGTCCTGGTTCTTTAACCCCTGTACCTTGATACCTTATAACTACAAAGCCATTTTGCCGTTGAATAAAACACTGTTTTGGGTGCTGAGATAAACTTACTACTACCACCACCTTGATGTTCATTATTTTCTATTAACATCATGTCCTGAAGCATTTTATCCCTCGATATTTATAAAACTTCCTTTTAGCACTTACGCTAGAGCAGCTGTAAACTGTCTTTCCCTGACCAGCCTCTTATCAATTCATCACAAATTGTAAAGTGTTCTGTCCTGAAGGGACTGGAGACTCCTTTCAAAACTTTCTGAGCTGAAATTTCACCATATCAATGAGCTTCTATGTTAAATAACACACTTGCCACATGCTTAATGAATGATCTGTTACTATAGAAACGCTAACTCAAAAGAACGAATATAAACCTGTGATTTGTAACTGCACTAATATTAAAGAAATTTAACCGACAAGCACAAGGTGTTGGTTTTAAATGGAAAAAGTAAAGCAGAAAGATTTGGGAAAGATATTCTGACTGAAACGTGTCAGCCAATAAGAAGCATTCTGGGGCGGGGCTTCAGAGAAACTGTAAAACTGCACACAGGCTGCATGATTGACACCTAAATCTGAAAAAAATGTTATTCTGATGCTGTTAGATTTGGCTTTTTGGCTGCACCAAATAATTTTTCTACAATTCCTGCACTGATTCAGAAATTTCCGTCATTAAAACATTTAAATCCTGATTTGTAAATGTAATCCTCAGATAGGAAGCAAAAGATCAGTGTCAAGCCAGGCAACAGTGTAGAATTTTATTATTTTTATTTTATTATTGTTTATTATTATGAATCATGTGTTGTGTTTGTCCAAAGTCTAACAGCATTCCACAGTTTGGGAATTCTCACTGTAATGTGACCTCTATGGACAATTTGACTGTCTGTTGAATATCCCTATTGATAAATGATTGTAAAATCTATCTATCTATCTATCTATCTATCTATCTATCTATCTATCTATCTATCTATCTATCTGTCTATCTGTCTATCTGTCTATCTATCTATGTATGTTAATTTTTTTGTGCTTTCTTATTTTATTAGCTATTTATTGTCAGTCTGCAGTGATGGCGGCTCTTTCTCAGCTGACCTCAGAACAATTCAGAGGGATGCTTTCAGTTTGTCCCCAGACTTTGGCTGTGTCTCAAACATCTTTTGACCTAGTTCACTATTCAGGGCACTGATCCGGGAGTTGCTGTTTTAAGATCTCTGTCTCTCTCTCTCTCTCTCTCTCTCTCTCTCTCATTTGCAAAATCATCCTAGTGCACTGGAATGTTTGCTCCCTAAAAATCCCACAATGCACCACAAAACCCAGTGTCAGTGTAGAGAGTCAGTGTGGAGAGTGTGGTGGAGAGTCAGTGTAAAGAGTCAGTGTAGAACCAGTGAGGTGGAGAGTCAGTGTAGAGTCAGCGAGGTGTAGAGTCAGTGTAGAGAGTCAAAGTAGAGAGTCAGTGTGGAGATTGAGGTGGAGTGTAAGTGTCAAGAGTCAGTGGAGAGTTATAGTAGAGAGTCAGTGGGGGGAGGAAGTGTGGAGAGGCAGGTGGAGAGTCAGTATGGAGAGTCAGTGTAGAGAGTCAGTGTAAAGAGTCAGCAAGGTGGAGAGTCAGTGTAGAGTCAGTATGGATAGTCAGTGTAAAGAGTCAGTATAGTGTCAATATGGAAAGTCTGTGTGGAGAGTGAGGTGAAGAGTCAGTGTGGAGAGTCGGTGGAGAGAGCAAGGTGGTGAGTCAGTATGGAGAATCAATGTGTAAAGTCAGTGTGGAGAGTCAGTGTAGAGTCAGAGAAGGGAAGAATCAGTGTAGAGAGTCAGGACAGAGAGTCAGTGAGGTGGAGAGTCAGTTTAGAGAGTCAGAGTAGAGAGTCACAATGTGGAGAGTCAGTGTAGAGTCAGCTCGGTGTAGAGTCAATGTAGAGTCAGCTCGGTGTAGAGTCAGTGTAGAGTCAGTGAGGTGTGGAGTCAGTGTAGAGTCAGTGAGGTGTAGAGTCAGTGTAGAGTCAGCGAGGTGGGTGGCTGCAGTAATTTTTTGGTTTCTCTGCCGGAGTGTTTTTATTCCCTGTGTGTTTTTGCGACACTGTCTGAATCCCCACCTCTGAACCCCTCATTAACTCCAGCACACTGAATCATGGAGGATTGTTTTCCCAGATTAAACACGGATGATGTGGAATCACAAAGAACAAGTGAAACCAGTCATTAGAGAGCAGAGTGCACTTCAGACTGAGCTTCTCAAACTCACCCACCTGAACCTGTCATAACAAGGGTTTAATGTGATGTAGACACAAACCATGGAGAGGATTGGTTTCATCGTGTCGCTGTGTGACTCCACCCTGACCGGAACTTTCTGATTCTAGGAAATATTTTTGTCCCCTCGGTGCTAATAAAGCAACAATGAGAGCCGTTTATGGTTGAGACTCTTCAGGCTCCGAGCCCGTCCTCCCGTTCCTGCTCTATTTATGACATAATGGATGAGTAAAAATAGTGCATTGTACTGAGACATTTCTGGTGTTACGCGACCTCCAAGTTTGGAGACACGGTGACATGTGGAGGTGTTCACATAGCTGGCACACACACACACACACACACACATCACCGTTTCACACGCTCCCTATTGTTTCACGTAGGAAACCGACTGGCACGTTATCTCCAGCATCGGCACAAACAAAAGGCACGGACGAGGCCGAGCACAATGGGCTTGTTCAGACGGTTCGGTGGGATTTGAGCTCCCTGAGCACAGACGAGCGAGCTTAACGTGGGACCGTTTCCTACAACGACTCATTTCTTCCTTCTGACACCATTCTACAGAGAGCCATGAAATGATTCAGTGGTCCTGGGGTTCCGCTGAGACTGAAATAAATCCACAAGGAGGACTTATGCGCCGTCTGCTCTGTTGGGTTCTGTTGCTGCTAATGATGACGTGATTGACATTTTATGCTCTATCACAAACTGTCAGCTCCAGAAGTTTTGGCACCCTTAGTAAAGTGAAGCATTTTTGTATTAATTAAATACAAATTCATTTAATCAAATGAATGAGTGAAAAAGCAGAATTTTAGAATTGGATCTTGACAAAAATGTCATTTCCTCCTGCTTTTCACGTGTCCATGTAGATGATTGAGCGTCTTCGTCCTGTCTCTCTCCACAGTGGAGGTTAATATGAAGTTCATATGAAAGTAGACACTCAGGACTTCAAGGATTTGTTGTGTTTCAGAAGGTTTTCTGTTTTTCTCTAGACTACTAGGGGTGATAGATTCATAGAAAAATTCCAGGTTTGATTTTCCTACAGAAATGTTTATATCTTTTGAGAAAATGTTGATATTAAATAATATTAAGCTCTCTGAGACGCTCCGAGTGTTTGTTCATCTAAAAAGCAGCTCAGATTTGAGTAAAATTCTGTGTAAGGTTTTCCAACAGAGGGAAAAACACACGTCTGATACACACTGACTCGTTTTAGATCAGACTCACAGCCTGAACATCATTCGTTCATTATTCATCTGATTGAAAATGTCCCTGTAAGTCAGTTTCCATTCCACCCATGCAATGGAACACCAGTGTACTGGTAAAAAAAAAAAAAAAAAGGGTTAAGGTCATCAGAGCAACGTCTGAACATCTTCAGTGCGTCAATAAGTCTGAGTGAAAAATCTGACCCTATGGAGAACGTGCTCTAATGCAAACCAAAGCTATTTTCCACTCTTTCTTTGAAAATTTTGTTCTCATGTGGAAAACCAGATTGATGCAACACTGTAATCCCCAGACCTCATCTAAAGAATGCAGAGAATTTATTTTGCATAATAATAACCTTGTGCTGTAATCCGGGGTCATGGCGCTCTCGACTCATTAGCTTTTGCATTTTTGTTTCTTTATCGCTGGTGATGATCTGTCATGGCGCACGTCCTGGAGTCTCCCAGACAGCCGTATCGCTTTCCATCGTGATCTCTGCACGCCTCATGCCGCCTGCATATGTTTTCACACCCTGCCAAAACCCTGTTCCTCGGAGACTCCGGGCATTTCAACACACAGACGCTTGTTTTTATCTCTGTACGCTGACCTGCAGTGTCGGTTCACGCTGAGGCCCACGGCAGCAGCAGAGCGATGACACTTCAGTCTATTAGGCAGTGATTTACAGTGTGTGGTGGAATGTTATGGATGAGCAGAGCCGCTTCTCTTTCTGGATCATACGGTTTTTATTTGTAACGTATAGAGATGGAGTTGGACAGATGCACTGGATGATTGTTTTTGAGATTTCTAGCTGCTTATTATGGTGATTATCTGGGCTAATTTTATTTTCTGATTTAATAATTGAATCAACTATACATAATATTCCCTTTTCAAAATATCTGTTGATGTTTACTCTATGAGTGTACTATAATAATAATAATAATAATAATAATAATAATAATAATAATAATTATTATTATTATTATTATTATTATTATTATTATTATTTTATTTTTTTTATTATGACCAGATCTGTCAACATTTATGCATTATCTGGTCATCAGTTTAACAATTAATTGTATTATTATTATCATTATTATTATTATTATTATTATTATTATTATTATTATTAATATCATTCTTATTATTATGATTAATGACAGCTCAAATATACACAAAAAGATTTTTTTTACCATTTATTTTTTCTTTACAATAAATTGGGCCATACAGACCATATTATTGTAATGTGGAATAATTTGCTTTACTATAATGACTTTCTGGAAGCTCCGCCCCCTCCTCCCGTCTTCCTCTTGCTTTCTGTTACGTTAAATTTTGAACGTGAAATAAAATCGGTCAGTGTTTGTTCAGCTCAGGAAACATGAGATACGTATAGAGCTGGATATGGAGTGGATGTATTGCTTACCGAAAATGGTCAAACAGAGAAAAAAAAACATTTTTACCTAAAATGATGAAAGAGGCCTACGATGAGATGAAACACTGAAAATATTATGTCTAAAAATACTATTTTATTTTTGTTCTTTCTTGTTCAGACACGTTGTGAAAAAATGTCAGTCGTGGACATTAGACGTGTGTTTTGTAAAAGATTATAGACTAGCAATGTCAGGATACATGATTTTTTTCTTCACTGGAACTGATACTGATACTGAAACCGTGAGCATCAGCCAATATGCCAATTCTTTTTTTTCTTTTTTTTTTTCTTTTTTTAAATGACACACTTTAAAAAAATACTAAAATATGTAGCTAAAATCATGACTTACACACAAAATATGTATTAAATATAATAAAGTATGATAGAATTTAATTCCAATCCTAAAAACAAAATAAATTTTAAAAAATCTAAAATTGTCTATTTATTTGTAAACATTTCTCAAAAAAGAAAATGTAATTTAATAAATAAATAAAAAAATCCAATATCAGTCTTTTCCAATATTTAGGGGATCAAATCAAATTTATTTATTTATTTATAGTTTTATATAAAAATCTAAAAGTGTCTATTTATTTGTAAAAAAATAATGTACTTAAAATTTATTTAAATTTCCAATATTCAGGGGATCAATTATTTATTTATTTATTTATTTATTTATTTATTTATTTATTTATTTATTTGCTTATTTTTATTTATTTATTTATTTATTTATTTATTTATTTATCTGTCAATGAGCTCCACCTGACCTGCCATCTCTAATCATAATAAAACGCTACTGTTACCGGAAGACTCTCTATCTCACGATCCTAGCTGAATGTCCTATTAGTGTTGCCGTAGTTACGGCTCCGGTCCTGATCTTAATCCCTCTGTCAGGTCTGGACAATCTCTCCTGTATGTGTACAGATATTTTCACAAAGAAGCCATTGTACACTAAAGGCCCTGAATCACTACAGACGTTGCATGTGTGTGTAGTTAGCAATGTTCTTCTCCATGATGGGCAAAGACACCGGAGCAGCTAATATCCCAGATAATGAGATTAAAACCTTCAGATTAAAACTGCTAGGCTGATGTGCTCAGGAGATATCCGCCAAGCTAACGCTCAGGTTCCTTCCTGTAATGTTCCTGGAACAGCTGTGAGAGAACTTTTATGAAAACACAAGTAGTCCAATGCAGTAAAAGAAAAGATAACATCTGTAATAGCAGATTATTTTTAACATTGTGTATCATGTTAATCAATATTAGCTTTGTATGTGTGTGTGTGTGTGTGTGTGTGTGTGTTTGTATGTATGTGTTTGTGTGTGAATAATTCACAACATTCACCATCCAGCAAACCATCCATCATTTTTATTTGCTGATAAATTACACCACATTAGATCAATAGATTTCGAACAGCACAAATTGAATGATGATGATGAAGGTGATCCAAATCCAAGACTCCAAGACGTTTGTTTTGTTTCTCGATGTTTCAAGTTTGCGCTGGTGTGTAGGGGAGATTTTATTTCAGCTTCAGTGTGTATGTGTGTGTGTGTGTAGGATTTATTGGCTTATTCCTCCATCTTTATCATCGGTCCATAAATCAGAACTGACATTTCTGTGCTGTGATGGTTTTCGCTCTCTGTAACCAGTATGAAACTTGTCTTTGATGGTTTTCGTTCTGGGATCGTTTGCTGTGGTCTGAATCCGAGTGCCGATGTTCCCGGCGTCCTTTGGCAGCGTTGGTTTGGTTTCAGTTTCACTGGATTGTAACTCACTCAAACTGAACCAATGTTTTTATTTATTTATTTATTTATTTATTCATTCATTCATTGTCGCATTAAGGCTCCTTACTCCTTACACAAAATTCCCCTCCTCTTATTCTATACATAAGTTGTGAAAACTAATGATGTCATCATCAGGCTAAAACTGATAACTTTACTTCCTGACCAAATGCGGACCAGAGTTCCGAACAACAGAACTAGAGGAAGTCTCAGGTCCTGCACCATGGTGCACTTCCTGGTCCAGCTGTCACGTCTAAACCACTGGTGTGAAAGCCTCTTAAAAACGAGCCACTTTAACTGGAGATGGATGACGTCCAGCTCTGAATCTGTTACTGTGTTGTTTCTGTTCTGGCTTCAGTAGAAGTACTCAGATTTTACGAGGCTTAAATTTGGGACAGTATGCATTAAAACCTGAGTTCAAGTGTGTGTGTGTGTGTGTTTGTGTGTGTTTGTGTGTGTGTGTGTTTGTGTGTGTGTATTAGGAGCTGTCAGAGCCAGATCTGGAGGAACAGTTGCGTTCTGCAGGCAGCGTGGACGAGCTGATGAGGCTCCTCTACCCCAGTTACTGGAACATCTTAAAGTGCCACTCCAAGCGTACCATCAACCCTCGCTTCTCTCACCGAGACCCTGACCCACGCACAGAGGAGCTCTCCTTCGCTGCCGCCTACTTCAACCTCGATATATTTAAAAGTAAGCATCTGTTCATATCAGTAGTTGGTTTGTTCAGCAAAGTTACATGTCAAGTCCTGGAGTATTTTATCTCTCTTGGAGCAGTTTACCGTTACAGTGGTTTTACAATTACAATGCTATAAAAAAAATTTTATTATTTAAAATGTTTTTTTTATTTATTTATTTATTTATTTATTTATTTATTTATTTATTTATATAATTAAAATAATTAACTAATTGTTTTTATAAATTATTTTTATTTTATATATATGTTTTATATATTTTCTAATATTTATTTTTTTGTATATAATTACTTAATATTATTTCCTTAAAAAAAATTATTTTTATATGCATATTTATTATATATAGTTTTTCTTTGAATCTTTTAAAAAGTTCCTGTTCCTATTCCCACTCACGTTACAGCAGCTCTAAACACTCGAAAAAGTGTTCTTGCTCATTTATTTCCTGTTTTTTTTCCGTCTTCCTGTCTGATTGTCTCCTGGTGCAACAGGTATTGAGGCAGAGTGGAGAAAGACCCTGTGTATGCCGCGTGAGGTGTGTTTAGATGTGGGGAAAGAGTTTGGGGCGGCGACAAACACCTTCTATAAACCCCCCTGCGTGTCTGTCTACAGATGTGGAGGCTGCTGCAACAGCGAGGAGCTGCAGTGCATGAACATCAGCACCTCCTTCATCAGCAAAACTGTGAGTCTCAGCACGATGGGTGTGTGTGTGTGTGTGTGTGTGTGTGTGAGACAGATAGGCAGACAGCACATAGATAGATAGATAGACAGGCAGCAGACAGAGAGGAAAATAGATAGATAGATAGATAGATAGATAGATAGATAGATAGATAGATAGATAGATAGATAGATAGATAGATAGATAGTCATACAGACAGACAGACAGACCCTTTTATACAAATCATCAAGCAAATCAAGGCCAAAATTCTTTAATAAGTTAAAGTGTGTTTTTCTCTTTAAAGGAATGTGGTGTAATGTTCTTGTGTTTTTAGAAATATATTTGATTTGAGGAATAAAACGAGCTGCTGGAGTTCCTTTTGTTTTAAGGTTAATGCTGAGGTTTGAGTTAAATGCATGAAATAGCTGTTAATCATGTAGTTTAGTGTGTGTGTGTGTGTGTCTGTGTGTGTGTGTGTGTGTGTGTGTGTGTGTGTGAGAGAGAGAGAGAGAGAGAGAGAGAGAGAGAGTGAAACAGATTTGAAATCAGACCTCATTTCAGTAGGATGAAATTCCTCTCCTGCTTCGAAGCATCTTGCATATATCTGAAGAGTGTGTGTGCATGTGTGTGTGTGTGTGTGTGTAGCTTAAGTCTCTAGACCCTCTGTAAAGTGGTGTCCCTAAAGATAGGGTATTGAGTCATATACAGTATGTCCACATTGTGCACTTAAGTAAGTTTATCTCCGTGTGTGTGTGTGTCTGTGTGTGTGTGTCTGTGTGTGTGTGTGTCTGTGTGTGTGTGTGTGTGTATAGAGCTTTAGTCTCTGGACCCTCTATAAAGCGGCGTCCCCAAAGGTAGTCTATTGTGTCATATGTCCTCACTGGGCACTCAAGTAGGTTTGTGTGTCTTGGTGTGTGTTTGTGTGTGTGTGTGTGTGTGTCTGTGTCTGTGTTTGTGTGTGTGTGTGTGTCTGTGTAGCTCAAATCTTTAGACCCTCTATAAAGTGGTGTCCCCAAATGTTGGATATTTATTCATATTTCCTCACTGTGCACTTTAGTAGGTTGACCTGTGTGTGTGTGTGTGTTTGTGTGTGTGTGTGTGTGTGTGTGCATTCAGTGTGTGTGTGAGTTCAGAACAAACCACCAGACAGCTGATTTCTGGATCATTGACGTGTTTGACGTAGGTTGAAACTGCTGTAGTGCTTGGTGATTAGTGAGGGTTGATGTCGAGGCGTCTCAGCTCCTTCGCTTTCTTCCTCACTGGTCAGGGTTTGAGTGTTTGGGTGTTTAGGGGGTGACCTGACCTCAGGGGGCAGTGTAGATTAACTTCTATCATTTAAAGAAATGTTCCATGGGTGAGAACCAGACCGCTCTCTGCTACCCAGAATATTAATTGGTCTCTAATCTAGATCTGTTCTTTAGAGATGAAAGATTTCAAATATTTTTCTTTCATCTGAAATTACATAATCCACGTACAAATCCCTTTTCGTAAATTTCCATAATTTCTTTTACATAAGTTTACACACTCATCATGATTAGCTAGCTTTTTAAAATCCATTTATATTTATTTATTTATAAATACATTACAGAAAAAATTCCAGACTCGTGATTTCCACTCAGATGATTTTTGGCTGAAAATCTTCGCACGATTATTATTCATCAGACCCATCGTTGTGTTTCTTTTCATTTATACATAAATAAATCTTCTATCTGCATACAAACCCTCACTTTTTATTTGCTTCCTGTATAAAACCCGGCCTGCTTTGTGTCATCTGTTCCATGTAACAGGCCATTTTAAATGATTTCATATGTTTTTTCTTCTCCTTCTTCATCTTTTCTTCTTCGTCTTCTTCTCAACACTCACCAGACACCTGTGTCGGCTTAACCCCTTCACCGTGCTACTTCTCCAGGCCACTTTAAACCGATCTCGGGTTACGTCTGACCTTCGTGTCACCTGCTTCAGACGATACACAGGCTTCGGCCGACTGTAAATAAATATCCCTCTGAAGTGCTTTTATTTTGATGAGTGGTCAGAGAAAGCACTTAGTAAAGCTGTTAGAGGAGAATAGAGACTAATAAAGGGATAAAAATGGGTGTTTAAGTGCTTTATAGCAAGACCTTCCTCAGAGCACTACCTCATCTGTTTACCTCACTGCTGTTCTTTAACAGTAGGAGCTAATGGACCTTCAATGGACCACTCATCCTCATCATCATCATCATCATCTTCTTCTTCTTCTTCTTCTTCTTCAACTTCTTCTTATAATTCATCTTCTTTTTCTTCTTCTTGCCTCCTTATTAGTCCAGTTCTCTTCTTCTGTTTTTGTAAAAAAAAAAGCACCAAAGTATCTCAGTAATGAAGCAGGACAGTCCTACCTCAGAGCACTACCTCATCCTTTTACCTCGTTGATGTTCTTTAACAGTAGGAGCTAATGGACCTTTAATGGACCATTCAGCTTCTTCTTTTTCTGTTGCTTCTTCTTCTTCTTCTTCTTCTTCTTCTTCTTCTTCTTCTTCTTCTTCTTCTTCTTCTTCTTCTCCTTCTCCTCCTCTCCATCCTTCTTATTAGTCCAGTTCTCTGCTTCTGTTTTTGTAAGAAGCGCCAAAGTATCTCGGTAATGAACAGCCCCCTGTAGTGAGGCATGGAAAACCAATAGGAGGTGAATTTTCCAAGAGCTAAACTAGTGGTTTGGGGGATTGTAGAGTTTTTATTAGTGAGCTTGGAGTATTTGTTGTGCTGCCAAATGCACCAAGAGGCTCTGGGTGTATGAGGTCTCGTCCTCAAGTCCTCATCACACTGCAGGATACATGCAAGCCTGAGAAACCTGTCTCAAAATGACTTTCTACTGTGTTCAGACTTTCACTGGCGGAAAGCGGTCCAGATGCAGTCTTAAAAAATTCTCTAGCATTTGACTGTTTGATTCTGTGTAAGGTTCTCCAACAGAGAGAAAAACACACGTCTAAAAACATACTGAAAGCCAACAGACTCATTTTAGTACAGACTCACAGCCAGAACATAATTTGTTTGTTTGTACTAATGGAAAATGTCCCAGAAGTCCAGCTTGATTCCACTGGAGGCATGGAACACCAGTTTTTTGGTTAAAAAAAAAAAAAAAAAAGGGTTATATATAATATATATAACAATATCAGTACATAATACACTGATCAGGCATAACATTATGACCACCTGTCTGATATTGTGTTGGTCCCCCTTTTGCTGACAAAACACAACAAACTGTGATGCACCATGTATTCTGACACCTTTCTATCAGAACCAGCATTAACTTCTTCAGCAGTTTGAGCAACAGTAGCTCGTCTGTTGGATCGGATCACACGGACCAGACTTCACTCTCCATGTGCATCAATGAGCCTTGACTGCCCATAACCCTGTCTCCAGGTCACCACTGTTCCTTCTTTGGACCACTTTTGATAGATACTGACCACTGCAGACCGGGAACACCCCACAAGAGCTGCAGTTTTGGAGATGCTCTGATCCAGTGGTCTAGCCATCACAATTTGGCCCAATTGGGTCAAACTCGCTCAAATCCTTACGCTTGTCCACTTTTCCTGCTTCTAACATCAACTTTGAGGAGAAAATGTTCACTTGCTGTCTAATATATCCCACCCACTAACAGGTGCCATGATGAGGAGATCATCAGTCTTATTCACTTCACCAGGCACTGCTCATAATGTTATGTCTGATCGGTGTATACTTAAGGGTATATATAGATTATTATCTTGTGTAATCTGAAGCAAAAGAATTTCCTATCTTATCTTATCTCATCTTATACTACCTGATACACTCTTAAAAAGCTTCTTTAAGAGGGTGAGTCAGGGCATTGACTGTAAACCTATAAAGAGCATAAGACCTTAAAAAGCAGTGTATTTTTTTTGAGAGATAAAGAGGATCAAACTCACATTCCTCGTTCGTCCTTTATTATTCTGCACTCCAATAATTTACCTTCTTCTGACTTTTCTTCTGAATGTTCTAAGTTTCAGGAATTTAACTCATCATCTGCTTATATTTTTTTGTCATTTCTGCAGCTGTTTGAGATCACGGTCCCCGTGAAGCAGCCGCCCAAGCCGGTCACCATCAGCTTCGCCAATCACACCTCATGTAGCTGTTTGTCCAAGCTGGACGTCTACAGACAGAAACACTCCATCATCCGGCGAGCGCTGCCAGAGTGAGTTTCCTCTTTATTATCCTGCTCTTATTCTCATGCACTCTGCACCTCCGTAACCCAAGACCTGACCGTAATAAATCAGACCACGCTCTATAAATGGTGTGTGTTGGCCTTGGATCGTCGTCAACATGTCAGGATTTTTTTTAGATTGAGCTAAAATTGTTTACTGACATTAAAATTAATTATTGAACATGCTCGGATAATTAGAAGCATTTCTCAGAGTGTTGAGCGCGGAGCATGATGAATGCGGCCGAGGCCCGAGGGACGTTTACAGAAGATCGGATCTCCAGCTGAGCACATTTGCTCCACACTCCTGAAGTGTGCTTTGGCTCTTCGGGCTCTCGGCGGAGTCCAGCTCAGATGGATGTGTGTATTTTGGATGGTGAGGAGCTCAGTGGCGCACGGTAGCACAACAATAGACTTTAAACTTGGCCAGTCGATTCTGTAGCCTCACGCAAGGCATCCTGAGAGGAACTTCCAGTCAGGCTTATAATGAAGTTACCATACAGATACAGATACTTAAAGTAAAGGTTTGGCAACAAAAACATGTTTTGCTCTCTGAGAGACTTTCAAGGGTTCCTGAGGGTGCTTTCACATCTATTAGTCCATTTGTCGAGTTTCAACTGGAGTTAAAGTGATACTTTTGGTTTGTTTGCTGTTTAGTTTGGATTCATGCTGCAGATTTTTAAATGAAATAGCTGAAAGGACTGAAACCATGAGATATCAGAAATATTGCAATTAAAAAAGAAACAATCCTAAAAAATCACCTGAGAACAGAGACCACAGAGCCAGCACTCACAGTAAATCATTTAATTATCATAGAAATAATAGTTTAATATATTTTGTGTGCAACATCCAGAGTATATATTTTCTCATTTATTTCTCACACTACTACAGCTCTGTCCTTATTCTTTCTAGTGGCTCAGTTTAATGACACAATCCAATTAAAAGTCTAAACCTCGGACACCAGAAATGCTTCGGGTTCTCAACCACATTTGTAGACATAGTCCAAGTCCTATGTTATAAAATGTGGACTTTTCTCATTGTTCTTGGATTTCTGGATTCTGTTATTTTTGTTGCCTTTCTGATCCGATCAGTTGGAACCATGATGTAAATCTTAACTGTAAAAGGTTACCATAGCACATATTACTATATACTCTGTAATAATCAGACTCACAAGAATGTTGACTTAAAGATCTGGATAAGATATGAAACACATGATCAGGGTTACTGAGTCAAGCCCGGGTCACTCCCTGAACACTTTACAGTGACCCTGTGCATCAAGAAGGAGATGCTCTGTGTAGTTATTCACATTTTGATGGAAAACTAAAAAGCAGGCTTTGGCATCACTTACATTGAAGGTGACACCTGCCAGCTTGGTATTTTAACTACAGTGTATGAGCTCAAGTTCCCACACCAGACACACTTGATATCTGTAGAAGACTTGAGTACGGCACACTTACATGAACAAGACAAAGCTCATGGCATTAGGTTTCGATGTAACTGAAGCAACATAAGCTGTAATCTTCAGATAAATAGCCGCCATTTTATATGGATTAGGAGAGTGATTTTTGTCGGTTGTGTACATGGATCTGTCTACAAGCCCCTGTGGGAGGGTAAAAATCCACCCTGAATGACATGCATATTAATGCTACTCATGATTAGCTCCCATAATTCCGTCTGAGTTCCTGGTCAAATCTGTACGGTTGGATTTATCCATTACTTCAATTTTCACCTGAAGACAGTGATGTGATGCAGCGGTGCTTTAGACTTTGAAAAGCATTCCTTGAATCCAGCTCTGTTTCTTTTTCATCTGTAGACCAGATCAGCTTAAAAGATTCAGCTTTTATGCTAATATCAGCATCATGTTAGCACCACCGCACTTGTAATCCCACATCTCGTAGCCGGGTTTTTTTCTTCTATTAATCCCCTTTGTAACTATGCTAATGTAAATGAGACTTCAAGTCACTTCTTTCACACTTGTTGTGTTTCAGCATCAGTGTCCGTCGATGGTAGTGAATGGGAATCCTGCTAGTTTTCCACAGGAAATCTTATTCATTGCTCTCCTGGCAAGTGACATCACAGAAAAAAAAAAGTCGCATGCGACAAACAGCGATAGATCCTGAGGTAAAATGATCATGTGTTTTGTATCTCCAGCTCTCTGAAGCACTGCTCCTCACAGTTCTGTTGGTTAGTAAGCAATTTGAAAGTGTTTATCATCTGGTATCTCCGTGGAGTGTAATGGATTAGCTTTGTAGCCTGTGCGTGACACACGTCAGCATGAAGGAGAAATGCCTCTCCATGCTATCGTGTGGATATGAAAGCCTCTGCACCTCCTCAGTTAGCCAAGCGGAGGCTGATTGATCCCACATGGGCGACGGTGTAGTTAGTTTAAGCCTGGTAGAGTACGATGCTGAAATATCTGCGCTGAAAGACGGCAATTCATCTCAGGGAAAGTGCAGAATGGTGTTTACAGTGGCGGTGTCATCTCATAAGCACTTCTTTGTGTAACAGGAAGCTCCCAGAGAGTTTGAGTTGGTCACAGTTTGTGTGTATGGCGTCACTGATAACGCATGCTCGAGATGAAATGTGGCCAAAGATTGTAACATAACAAACTTGGAGCTTGTAATTTGCTTCTGAAAATGAACTTGTCAACCTGTGCTTAGGAAATGGAACAGGATTTGATTATACAATTGAGCTTTATCTAAACATGAGCTCACTGTACGCTAAATGTAAACTAGATAAAAACTAAGCTGGATGATTTAGCTGCTTAGCATGTAGCTTGTCTTGTATAGAGGTGGAGTTATAATATAAAAAAATGTTTTATATTATAAACTTTTCCCTCAGATGTGTTTGTAAATGGCTCAGAAAATACTCTTTGCACCATAACCAGAGTTACCTACTTCACCTAATTCTGAAGTCTGCTCTAGTGACTTAACAGTCTTTTAAAATAAATAAACAAATAGTTATAATAATAAATAAATAAAAATAAAAAGTCCTGTACCCGATACATCACTCCAGCTCACATCACAACTAATTTTATATGAGTTGAAAGATCATGACTTTCCTTAACTCACCCTAAGTTTAAAGCCTGACTGAGTTACACCCACAAAACCAAACACCAATCACCGATCACCATCGTTTCAAAATGACTAATCACTGATCACCATCGTTTCAAAATGGTTAGTCACTTTTTACCATTGTTCCAAACAACCAATCACTGATCACCATTCTTTTTAAATGACACATCACTGATTACCATAGTTTCTAAATGACTAATCACTTATCACCATTGTTTAAAAACAACTAATCACTGATTACCACAGTTTGTAAATGACTAATCACTGATCACATTATTTCTAATTAACCAATCACTGATTACCTTTCTTTCTAAACGACTGATCATAATTGTTTCTAAATGACTAATCACTGATCACCATTCTTTCTAAAAGACTAATCACCATCATTTCAGACTATGACCTCATTTGCCAACTTCCAGCCTCTCTCTGATCATGCATTACCTTCTTCCTCCTGAAAATAATTTGCACTGCTTTCTTTTCTGATTCTCAGCACTGAACACAAACCTAACTTCCTCATGTTCTGCCATATTGAGAAACATCAACATCGTGTCAGAGTTCGGCGCGAGCGCAGAAGCTTTCGGCTTCCAAATTTCTGAATACCGCAACAGTTTATGTGAAAGCTTCTCGTAAACATGCTTAGCGTGACCTCATCTGAACGTAGCATTCATCTGAACGGATTTCTATCTTCGAGACATTTGTGCTCTTCCTTTCTATCCTGCAAATTCCAGACATGAACTAACTTCCATCCTGTGACAATAAATTTAGCAGTTCTTTATATTTAAAGAGAGACAAAAAAAAAAGTGAGAGAAAGAGAAAGGGAAGAGACGTGATCCTTCTCTGAGTCTCCTCTCTCTCTTTCTCTCTATGCTACGCTTAAGAAGAAGCAGATGTGACCGGGATGTTAGCGCTGGAAGTGTGTTACATGTTGTTTTGCTTTGCTGGACACAGAAGAGGTTTCTTCTGCCATTCCTTTCATACTTTGACACCATCAGGGACAGTGTTGGTGAGTGTGTGTGTGTGTGTGTGTGTGTATGTGTGTGTGTGTGGATAAAGATAAAGTAATGCACATAATTATGGCATTTATAACTAATATGCTAACTGGCATTAGCAGATGAATCATAGCCTGATTCATTCTCCAGGCAGCAAGAATGGGGCTGAAGGTAAATTTGATTAATCAATTAGATAATCAACAATCGGAAATTAAAAGCATTAGCTAAGCTAGCAGAAATGTAGCACTATGCTAATATCCTGTGTTTTCTGGCCACATCACTAAAACAATGAGCATAGTGCAATTTTTTAAAATATGTATCTTTGTCTGATTATATGTCCAACATGATTAATTCAATGTCATGTATTTGTATAGCACTTGTCTCAAAGCAGCTCATCTATGGTTACACGATCTAAATGACTAATCACTGACCACCAGTGTTCCAAACAACCAATCATTTATCACAATTCCTTCTAAACGTCTAATCACAGATCAGCATAGTTTCAAAATGAATAATCACTGATCACCATTCTTTCTAAATGGCTGATCACTGACCACCAGTGTTCCAAACAACCAATCACTGACCACCATTCTTTCTAAATGACTAATCACAGATCACCAAGGTTTCAAAATGACTAATCACTGATCAGCATTGTTTCAAAACGACTCATCACTGATCAGCATAGTTTCAAAACGACTCATCACTGATCAGCATAGTTTCAAAACGACTCATCACTGATCAGCATAGTTTCAAAACGACTCATCACTGATCAGCATAGTTTCAAAACGACTCATCACTGATCAGCATAGTTTCTAAACATCTAATCACCGATCACCAAGGTTTCAAAATGACTAATCATTGATCACCATCGTTTCAGAATGACTAATCACTGATCACTATTTTTGCTCATTCATGTAACATGCCTTGATATCCAGACGATAATGACAGTTTAATAAATATGCAAATTAGACTATGACCTAATCTATGATTAGAGCATCTTAAATAAAATCAAACCCCGAGTTGATACCTGAGCTGATCAAACCCAAAACGCTGGTGTTTTATTCCAGACACATCACCACTGCTCTCTTCTACCATACAGGGTTTAATCACCTGAATATAACACTGTAGTTACACTGTACAGTAGAACAGCATACAAATTTAATTTACATTCATACATTCTGGAGGAGGCGAAAATTTGTATTGAGAAATGAATTTTCCCATAAGAAATAATGTAAATGCAGATAATCCGTTCCAGCCTCCCAAAAATATGACCAATATTCCCAATATGAAGCGTATGTATACTGTATGTCTGCTTACAAAGAACTGACCCAAAGCCAAGCATTCCATGTCAAGGATCCTCACAGGAAGTCGTGCCACCAGGCTCAGGCTAAAAAAAGAACAGACCACCCACGCCACCTATCTGTCAACAAAAAATACACCTGAAATGTCATCTAGATTTTGAAGGCATACCAAAGGCAATGTTGGTATTGTGGGTTGACTCTTTCCAAACAGCTTTCTCCGACTGAAAATAAAATTTGTCAAATTTGTTGCTTTCGATTGGCTTTCCACTGACGCTATCTCCCCGATGAATGTGTAACATGATTATATGCCGAAAATGCTTTGTATGCCGATGCAAAATTTTTGCAAAAATTAAATTCTTAAGGTAAATATTCCTAAGGGAGGATCCATCCATATGCCGAGGTTCCACTGTACCTCATATCAGCACCGAGATCTTTGTGAGACCTCACACTGTAATAGTTTTCGGTTCACGTTAATTCTACGTGAAATGGTCATGCTCACACTTCATCCTTCAATCTACTCATTAAAATCTTTTAAAAATTAACTTTAGTATAAACACATGAAATCAAATTTTTCAGTTTTGTTGAGAAAAGTAATATTTTCATGTAGGTAATATTTTTTCTTGAATTCTCTCTTCGTCCTAAAATGAAAACACTCTCATTTTTAAAGAGTTTCTCATTATTCTGCCAGTCAGGACCTACATTCAGGAGCTCCCTAATGTTTTAACCCAGTTACGCTGTTAAATAACTCTAGCAGGATCGTTCTTCATTCCTCTGGACTACATTTTCCTTAGTTTTCCTCTAGGCTCAGTTTTCACAGGTCTATAAAATGTGTTGTGAATTACTTTTAGACTAAAACCAAATTGGGAAGCAAGACGCACGTCACATTATTAAAGCGATGCTCTTAAATGGATCAGTCAGAAGCTATGTTTAGCCTTAAGCCTCCTTGTGTATATCCTCCCAGAACTTTTTTATAAGCCAGTATATGTCAAGGCAGGGTTTGACAGTCGGTCAATCAGGGCTCGCTGGGTATATTTACCCACTTCTGTTTTGTTTTTTTTCACTCACCTGAAGAGACATTTGACTTCAGGCTTGTTCACGTCCTCACTTATCCCCAAAACCCTAAACATATAAGTTGAAAGAGCAGGACTTTCGCTCAACTTTTGAGTTTAAAGCCTGACTGAATTACATTTACAAAACTGAACACCCATCACTGATCACCCATCACTGTTTGCTTTTAAAGACTATTCACTGATCACCAGTCTTTCTAAACAACTAATCGCCTGTATTTGTCTTCCCCAAACCCCCAGACTTCTCCATGCAGATGCTGCTTATGTTTTCCAGTAAGCGCACTCTTGCACAACGGCACCTCAGATATTACATGGTCTAAAAATGAGTTACAACACAGTTGAGATCATTTCTAAGGAATCTCAATTCTACGAACTTTAACTCGGATGGTAAAAATTCAGGAACTTTTCCTTTCAAGCAGCTTGAAGCATTATTTTAAGCAGCATTTAGTTAATATGCATGTGTAGATGTAAATCGGGAAAGCGGGACGTGTCGGTGAAGGGTAGAAGTCTAGGCAGCCTGTAGCGAGGAATGAGAATGCGAATGAGACGCAGCCTGTAATATCTACCATATGAGCCGTCTCTACAAAGCGACACTAGATCCTATCTCCGCTCGCCGCTTTTCAACAGTAAAACAGCATTAAAGGCATACGCTCCAAATTAGCTCAGCTTATAGATCTTCCCCCGGACACCTTGCCTCTCTAAACGGAAACGTATGTTTCACGTTACGCAAGGTGTCAGTGCACATGGTAGTCATCAGATAAGGCGTTCCTCGACTCGCCTAGCCGGTGTCATAAGTCTTACTCTCTTTTTTTTGCTGTTGTTGATGTTGTTGCTCAGGGCTATGTAGGAATGCATCATGCTATTATTATTAAGACACTGGGCATGTGGAAATTAGAAGCACGTTGCCACGTGTGGACCACCACCGAACCGACATGGTGCCACACTGTCAATTTGTTTTATTTCACAGTGCGTAGCGTCAGCCGCCCGGGCCTGTGTTTCCTACATCGCAATGTTAATTATATCCACACCAGTTTGTTGCTTTTAGAGTAAATATTTTGCAAAAAAATCCAAAGACACTGGGAGATGAAATCGTCTCTGGAGTTTAGTTCTTACACAAGACAAGCGTGTTAAGATTTCAGGGTTCATTACCACTACACCAAACTTTATTTCATCCGTTAGCACACACTAATGCAATTACTGCTAATCAGATTTGCTCTAGCACCCGTCGCTATTATAAAGCACTTGTTTTTTTTTTCAAGATTCCACAATCCACCACAACACTCTTGCAGCACTTGGGGGAATTTTTTACTAGCACGGGATTTATTTTATGAAGCCGCTAAAATCCAGAGGTTTTTCGGCAGTTCAGTGTGTCATTTAGTGCAAAAACAACAGTGTTTACAAATGAAGGGTTACATACCCCTAAAATCTGGATTCTGATTGGTCAGATGGTCCTGGTTAATGTTCTATTACAGAACCTCATCTATTCATGTCCTTGTTGTAATCTGTTGTCGTTTCCATAGTGACAACTCATTCACAAGAACTTGTATGATGGACTCTTCATGTAAACAGATTCAAAAATATGTTAAATAACACGAAAAAGTGTGTTTAAATGTAGATATGATGACGCTGTGTGTGTGTGATTAGTGTTTAAGGAAGGAGTCTCTCTTTCTAGTCATCATTACAGCTTTGTCATTTCTTTATAACATTTAGTTAGGTTGGATTTAGTTCTGTCTTAATATCCTGAAAGAAAGAAAGAAAGAAAGAAAGAAAGAAAGAAAGAAAGAAAGAAAGAAAGAAAGAAAGAAAGAAAGAAAGAAAGAAAAAGAAAAGAAAGATTGTTTACAGCTGCTAGAACGTAAGCGTTAAGAAGCGTTCACAGAAGTTCCACAAAATCACCTGTAACTATAAACGGTATGTAAGTATGACATCAATCATAAAAAAATAAATAAGTCTGCAAATTACTGCAAGTTACTGCTAATGTTCGTTTCATTTCGATCAGACAATCGAAATGCTTTTTGTTAGCAACTTATTTCCCGGTTGCCTAGCAACTGATTTCTTTTGTCTATTTCCGCTCATAAAAGTGAATGCCGGTTTTAATATTTACATTAAAATATATACAGGTGTAATTACAGATTTTCAGGAATATCATTTGCAGCACAGATTAAAAAGCATTTTAGATTTAAGAGAACAGCAGTTTGCAGATGTTATGATGTCATAATGAGGAAGAGTGTGTGTTTTGTAGCGTCTAATGATCCAATTCAACGGATACTCAGAGTAACAGGTAGCTGCCTGGAATTTTCCCTCCGGCCAACTGCAAATAATTAAACAGTGATACTGCGATGTTGTGGAAACACCTTCGTGGATCAGAACCTAATACCACGCCCAACCCGGTCGTATTATACCCTCAAAGCTGTGAGTGTGTGTAAGACCGCAGGCGCTGCTTGAAAAGCTTTGATGATGTGACCCCACACGACTGCCCGATCCAGACAGGTCATACATCAGCCGTGCCGTCTGAGGTGCCGATTGGACGCTCGGGGCTGGGACGGACAGATAGCACTGGAGAACAGAATGGAAAGCTACATGTGAAGACAGGCGTGCTTTAGAAGTCTAGTCCTCACCCTGCCCTGGGGTCGTGCCAACTGGCCCTGACCTCTGACCTTGTAGTAAAGGGAGATTAATGAGGGCGAACCTGTAACTCTAGTCCTAACATCCGACCCCGATCTCTGCAGGGTGTGAGGCTTTACCACAAACACACTTTCACACACGTGGTGCAAAGCATGGGGTCTGAGGGAGGGATCGGGAGACAGACATTTTTATCATTTAATGTTATTCACAGTGTATGCAGTGTTTATTACCAGAGCAATTTAACACAGAATACTATTTGTTCTAAAATGATTTAGAGAGGGGGGCGGGTAGAGAGATGGAGAGAGAGAGAGAGAGAGAGAGAGAGAATAAAATGTATGTACTGTATATAATAGGAAGATAGTTCTACTGGCTACACACAGACAAATGACAATCCCATACACACACACACACACACACAATCTCTCTCTCTCTCTTATAAATACTACATATATTTTTGAACATTAAATGATAAAACGTCTGTATTTTTTAACACACACACACACACACACACACCATCCAAAATAAGTGCATACTGGTTACAGTAAAGCCCATATCTTCAGAACTGCATGTATTTTTCCCACGGAAAGGAAAATAACACACTAATTAAGATACAAGCAACACAAAATGTGTGATACACCCATTTATTTAAAATAATAATAAGACAGTACAGTAACACGTCCATGCTAGAATGAAAAAGTGAGAATTAAGGAACAAAAAGTCTCCGCCCCTACTCACACACTTCCTCAAAGAATTACTCCACCCGTTTGTTTTTATGCTAGTTTTTATATGATTGTTGGTAGCTAAAGCTCTGTTTACTCTCTAGGGAGCTGTTTACAGCCACCACCTTTTTTTACTGCCTGCTCAGAGAGTGAGAGGATGTTACCACATGTAGATGTTAAAGAAAACTCGTTAAAATCAAGCAGACTGCACATTGGAGCGCCGTTAGCAGAGTCGTCCCAGTGCCTTCTATAAGACAGCCGAACTAACACATTCACATATCGCTGCCTCTGAGTGGAGGATGTGTCACTACAATGCACTGTTACTACTCATCTACGACCTCGTAACTAGGACAGCGGAGAAGGAGGCTTCATGTCTGAACCGCAAATAGCGCTCATTGTTGCTTTATTATTACCTCAAGGGCACAAACATGTGTACAGTTTTACAGACAAGGGAAAAAAATTGTTGTTTTCATAATGAAATTCCCAGGGTTCTCTTTGTGCTGTACAGGAAACTGTAATTTATCATTCCTTCATTTCTTTAGAGAGGGGTTTGTCCTGGTCAGGGTGGTGGTGGATCTGTAGGCTATACTGGGAATGCTGGATGTGAGGAAGGAGCACACCCTGCATGTCATGTAATGCAGTCGGTCGTATTTTTGTGTCCGTATGGCATTCATATTAAATTTTATTATATCCTTTTGGAATAATAAAAGTTTAATTTTACTACAAGATTGTTATATTTATATTTGGCTGGTGTTTTTTTTATTATACAGGATACAACTGAGGAAATGGAACATCTGGATTTACCTCTTATGAACCGAATGCTAACAGTAATAAGTCTTAGAGAAGAAATGTAAATATTAAATCTTCATTTTTAAATGTTGTTAAGGGGCAGTGGTGGTTCAAGTGGATAAGTCTCTGGGTTGTTGATCAGGGTTCAAGCTCCAGCACCACCAAGCTCCACTGTTGGGCAACTGAGCAAGGCCCTTTACCTGTCCTGATCTAGGAGTGCTGTATCATAGCTGCCCCTGCACTCTGACCCCAACTTCCTCAGCTGAAAGAATTCCACTATGCTGTGATGTATGTGTGTTGATAGTAAAGGCTTTTTGCCCTCGGTTCTTCTTCTTCTTAATGAAGACCTGCTACTTCAGCAGCTATCACATAACCATCAGCACAAACACCAACAGATTACAACTGAGGGCATAAAGGAGGCAACAGTGACTTTCTAATCAGCAGCCCAAAGCTGTAACCACTACACAACCACTGGTCTAGGTTAGCTGCACCAGTTAGAATTAAACCCAGTTCACAAGCAGTGGACATGTGCTGAGGGATGACATATTTCTGTAGGCATGACCTCAAAGTTATCATCATTCTAGTTCCATCGTCAAAAAGCCAATAAGATGGTTTGGATTATTGCAGAAAATAAATAAGCTGTGATCAGTAAAGCTTTATGATTTGTTCATGAAGATAAACAACACAAATAAGCCCAACTATTATGAATTTTGAGGCTAAAAAGATATTTTCTGTTAAGGATAAGGATGCACTATGCTCTTTTTGTGGATGAATCTGAATTAAGTTGGAGTTGGAATAGTTTGTTTGGTGTGAAGATGTTTAATGTCTCCAATAACTTCTGTAGTCTCCTTTAGCCAGTTCTTCACATCACAACTGTCCTTTTCAAGGCATATAAAAGTATATATATATATATATATAAATCACAAGTGGGGGATTTCTGATGTGAAAATATCTTGAGGTTGTGTTGACCACAGACCTTATTTCAGGCATTTGACCAAAGATCCCACTCAAAAAAAGTCATTGAGTTCAGGATGATGGAACAGGAAGTGTGAAAATGTCCAGGTTTTAGGACTTATCAACACACCAATGCTATTTGTCTGAACGTAGGTTTAACCGTCGTAGCAGTTTGAGAACATGTGGTGGATGGCTTTATGAGTTCCTGATGGATATCTGATCCTGCAATAGAGGAGAACTAGCTAATGAGGATTATAATGGATAGTGATAGCTTCTATAGACATTAGGCAGACAGCCTTATCCAGAGTGTCATAAATTGTATTTCATTTTATCCAACTGAGGGTTAAGGGCCTTGCTCAGGGGCCCAGCAGTGGCAGATTGGCAGACCTGGGATTCAAACTCACAACCTTCCATTTACTAAGCTACCACAAGTTACATCAAGGCTGAGGATTTATTGCCATTGTTTATTATACTAAACATCTAATATTGTTGTAGTGTTGATTCAGATTGAAGCAGAAGAACTGAGGGCAAGAAGCCTTTATTATCGCCGCACATACATTAGAACACAGTGCAATTCTTTTCTTTGCATATCCCATCTGAGGAAGTTGGGGTCAGAGCGCAGGGTCAGCTAAGATACAGCACCTCTTGAGCAGATAGGGTTAAGGGCTTTGCTCAAAAATGCCCAACAGAACATGAACCCAGATCCTCCAATCAACAACCCAGAGCCTTAACCACTTAAGCCACCACTGTCCTGTGGTGATAGGAGTGGTGTGTGGAGTTAAACCAATGATGAATTGACTGGAATATTCCCTGACTGGAATATGAAGTGCCTACTGAATGTGAGAGATGGATAAACTTTTGGAAATGAAGTATTTTTATAATTGTAATACAGATGACAATCACAAGTTAACGTTAATGTCCTGGTTGAAATAAGCTTCATTTTCTGTCGCTCAAAACCACCTACTGCTACAGCTGTCAATCATTTGGACTTAGTATGTCCATTGGTTTTCTTGCCAGTTTTACTGGGAGGAAATAGAAGAATATTACTCTGATATGGACTCTGTGTACTCTGATATGGAGCTCTTACGTAGAATGTATGATGGTTGAAACTAACTTTTTGAAATGAAGGATTTATTTTTGTTAGGTTTAGATCGTGGGAAATGAAAAAATCTAGTTTATTTTTGGAATGACAGAATTATTGATTTATTTTCTGTATTTGATCTTCTGGCTGTCTTTTTTGTCTGAGAAAGAAGGTATGCTGCACCAACATGTTGGAAGCAACCACCGCTAACTCCATCCTCCAAAATTTGAATAATTTCTGCAAATCATAAATACTCTTTGCGCATGTTTCAGATCTTTCTGTATTCGTATGCAAGCTGGTTTCTATTTTTCAACTTTCCCCATTGTCAGGCCCTATAGAGGAACTCATAGCTCAACCTTTCGCCCCATAGACCCCCTTGAGTGCGGTGCCTTCAACAGCAAACACTGTGATTGATCGTACATGCTCACGTATTCATTACCATAAAGTTATCACCTCACTGCTTTTCTCTGAATTCCACTCAAAGACTCCCCGTGGAAGTGCATTAAATCACAAGACTGCCGTCGTAGCCGGGATCCAGAGACGCGTTGCTCCTCGTTCTTCGTTGTTATTGGCTGTGATGTATAAAGCTGTGGAGTTATATAGTAGCCTTTGGAATACATAAGAATGTTGAACGCATATTTCAGTGGTTGAGTAAGGTGTTGTCGAGCTGCTTAAGGAAATGGAACATCTGGATTTACCTCTTATGAACCGAATGCTAACAGTAATAAGTCTTACTTAGTGAAGAAATGTAAATATTAAATGTTCCTTTTTTCAGTTAGCTAAATGTTGTTCGTGAAATCGACCCATGGAGACTGACAGTGGAGCTGTGACTTGTCTAACACAACAATTAGCATTTTTCCTGGCTTTAATACAGGCATTGTTTTTTTGGGGGGGTAGTGGATTATTTTTGCAGTAGACCTGCTACTTCAGCAGCTATGGCACATAAAAACCTACAGAAATTAATAGCAGTCAAGCTAATTAGTAGCTTTAACAAGAGCAACACCAATGGGACAAAAACTAAACTTATCTACATTGAACCTCTGATGTGGGTTCTTATTTTTGGAGCTTATTTTTCTTTAAGCAGTAGGGAAGAGTGTATTATACTCATTTTTACCACAGTTGAATTCTGAATTCTGGTCAGAAGGTGTTGATTAATTTTCTAGAAATTTCTAGCAGCTCTGACGCTAATACAGCTACAAATCACAGGTTTATATTAATGTCCATGTTTTTGCTTTTATAACTAAAAACAAATGCAGCTGTCAATCATTTTTGATTAATATATCAGTTGACTCATCTGTCATTTTTACTGGGAAGCTAAAGAAAACTGCTCTTTTTTAGTGATACTCATGTATTCTGAAGTGGAGTTCAAATGTAAAACGCGTAAAGGTTGGCAGGTCCGTAGTTCAATCTTTACCAGATGTTCAGCTCTGACAGTTTCGTGCCAACGAAATGGAGAAGAGAAAGTTTCCGCAAATCAAAAGTTGACTCGGAAGCGACCCGGTCCCAGAGTTCTTCCCAGGCCACGTGATTCCTACGCTCCATATCATCTTTATTGCCTGAACACAACAGCAAAAACTTCAGCCTTGCTCCAGTGAAGGTCTGTGTAGACGTGGTGGATGCCAGAAGAAAGTTTGCTTTGTGGAAGTCAGGGCTCTTACCACCCAGTAGGTGCAGGCACGCTTCACACTGCTGGAGATGTCTACAAGGGATGTCAAGAGGGATGGTTGGACTGGTGGGCTGGATGGATGGATGGATGGATGGATGGATGAATGGATGGATGGATGAATGGATGGATGCAGCCAGCTGGGACTGTTATTTATTTGTGAAAACCTAGAGTGATCTATTGTCATAACTCTTGGGCCACCACAAGCCACCAGAACAGATTCCCTGCACATTGTAAAGATTCTACATTGTAAGTCTATCTACTTAACTCTACTAAAGAAATGAACACCATTTCCCTCTTTTTTTGCTAGTGTTAGCTACTTACAAGAGAATTGACATGGTGTTAAGCCTAGCTGGAGAAATTAGCATCTCTCCAAAACCATATTTTGGCTTAATATAGGATTGTAGGATTCATTGTTCCTTGGGGAACAGGATTTCTTCCCAACATTTCTTTTTAACTTGTGTGTGTCCTCTGACTTTATTCAGCATAACTAGCAAGGATTAGCTCTGCATATCACTACACTATGCTCTTCTGCCCAAAGACTTTGTATTTGTAGTAAAAATCTTTGACAAAATTAAGATTTTAACCAACTGGGAATTGGCTTTTTTTCCAAAAGAGGCGGGATATTTGTGATACAGATGCCATGCTGAAATGTTAAGCAGTCATCTCTACTCATACTATCTCTTCTAAAACCCTAGCATAGACGTTTGTGAACAACTTTACAAAGCTAGAACCCTTGAGAAATCATTGAGTGTCCTAACAAAGTGCTATGTTTAAAGCTTTAGTGTTTTAAAAACAAACTTAACTTACACAGAGTTTAGAGGGAATGTTTTAAAAGCGCTTAGCTAACATTAACTAGCTGGATGTAGAAATGGTAGAAATGTAGACGGTTGATGATTTGGGCTTGAATTGCAGTTTCAGCGTTCTTGAGAATTGTAGGAAGTGAATTTGCGTGAAGTCGGATGAGTAGAAGGTGCACACTGAAGACATCACCGGGCTTTTGGAAGAAAAGCTGTTGATCCTATACAAAGAAAGGACATTCATATATATTCTCATACCTTATATCTTGGTTTGTGAATAAGGAGGACCTCATCGGCCATGAATTTTACCCAGCATTATGTCTTGACGCTCTTGAACACATTGTTAGTTCATTTTAAATGCACAGAACAATCCCTGGAGCTTGACTTTAGGCCTTTAGGCTGCATCAACAAACATGCCAGAGTAATCGGGAGCGACATAAATTGCAGAAATGCACTTCTACTTCGGTGTGACTTGGCATTAAATTCATTGACGTAACTATTTAACCTCTGTTACACACGTATTCTCCGGCTCCGGCATGAGCAGCTTGGTGCTTTACACCTGGTTTTACTCATGCTACACTTTCTAATCAGGTTTGCTGTTTCAAGTGTGACCCTAAAAACCTGGAACATGACCCGTGTGCACTAGCATCTGGTGAGCCAGAGATCTAATGCAACCTCACTCAGAAACTGTCTCCATCTGATAAGGTTTTCAGTTTGCAATGCTAGTATATATTTAAATACATTCGTACAAAAAGTGCAGTCGGAAGTAAAAGTAGAGCATAACATTTTTCACTCAAGTTTACTTAAAATGTGAAGGATCAAAAAAAACAGACTAGCGATGGCAAACAAGTGGCTCTTTCACCAAGAAATATGGGAGATTAGCAAGCTAAAGCTGACTAACAGCAGCTCCTACACTCTTTTCAGCCATGTAATCGTTATTATGTCTCAGTTCAAATTTCCAGTTCAAGGTAAAGCTCTAGAAGTTCACTCAAGACAAGATGCTAAACGCTAAGTGAGGGGTTGAAAAAAGGTGAGAACGACTGATTATGTAGCTGCTATAATGAAAGTGAGAACAGAAATAAAAACCCAGCTTCACTATACCACTGTTGATTGTTGGTGTTTCCACACAACAGCAGGATAAAGAGTGTTTTATTTCTACATACATTATATTTAACGGCCATTTTGTAGCTTTGTGTCAGTAAAATCCGCCCATTTCCTTCATCGCACTGCAGTTCACCGAGCTCATGTTTTTGTTTTGCTCAGACGGTTAGATTTTGTTATGAGATCCTTCGGGAATTTTATTCCTGCAGCGTCAGGAATTTTTCTTTTATACAGGGGCTGTTGCTTGGAGGGACAGTGACACTTTTTTGTCTCTTTTTTCAGTCCTCTGAGACCGTTTCTGTCTCTCAGCCAAACCACCACGGCTCTGTTCAGCCAGAAATATTATTAGATATCTCACAAGATTTAAAAAAAAATACCGTGAGCTGATTTTGAAGAAAGGCTGTTATTGTAAATGAGATGGCATTTTTGATTACATTATTGAGTGAAATTGAATGTGTTGGATAAAATCTGCATCATAAGCAGGTCTGTGTGTGTTACATTTGTTCATTTTTCATCGGCGAAAAAAAATATTCAGAAATTATTTCCTATTATAGCATGTGCCAAGAAAAAATAAATCAAAAGCTGTTTCAATAAAAGCAACACACACACACACACACACACACTATACAATCCCAGAGTGAATGGATTTTAAAATGGATTTTTTTTCTTTCCTTTTTTCACCTCATGTTAGCGCCTGTCTCATGGCTAATGGTTCGCTTCCCCCTTTTGCAGATGTCATGTGGCGAATAAAACATGCCCGAAGAACCAGAGCTGGAGCAATGGCTTATGCAGATGTGTGTCTCTGCACGACTCACTGTTTCCCCAGCAGCACTCGGGTAAGAGCCACCGCACATGTTTACGATCTGTGTGTGTGTTAAAAGCGTGTGTTACATCCAACATACTTCCCACGCTCGAACTCAAACGCACGTCCCACAGTCGCCTGTAAAATGCGGCGCAGGCTTCGGACTACTGCATCTCTTGAAGCTGTTAACCGCAAAAGCCAAACATGTCAACGGATCCTCAGGGGACGTGACTGTGCACAGTGTGTGTGTCAACAAAGCCGGACCTGGAATAATACCGCCCGAGTCCTGCTCGTGCAGACGGACGCTTTAGGAACCATAATATTTAGCAAACCCTCGAACCCAGTAGTAAACTCACAGCCCCTCGTCTGTGTGGTAATGTGAGGGCAGGACTCATGAACTCATAGACACATCACAGACACACACATACACACAAATATTCACTTATATTCCACAGTAACGTAAAGAGAAATATCCATGGTCAGTGTCAAAGCTCATAGTTTATCCCTCAGAACTTATTCTGTTGTTCTAAACCTTTCTTATTTCTTTAAATCAACTAACACAGCTCCATTTTCTATCAGTCTCTTCTTCCCTGCGTCTCTCTCTCTCTCTCTCTATTTTTCTTCTCTGAGTGTAAGACTTTAGGGTTTTCTTTTTTATTATAATTAGTCAGTAAGATGTACACAGATTTATATTACATACCTTATTACATTAGATTTCAGTCAGACCAACCAAAGCCAAGAGTTTCTAATGAATATGTATATAGAAGCCACACTTAGAAGGCACTAAGGCCACGCCCCCTTGCAGGGCCCTGAGAGGGACCAACATATAAGTCACATCTCTTGTTAACAGAATCAGAGGCCACATTCACATTCAGACCTTATTCTGGAGGACTGACCTACACAAGAGTCCATGGCACTTTTATTAGAATCTTGGACTGACATGTACATAGGCCACGCCTCCTTTACTCTGAGGCCATCCCTCCTGTCTTTGGATCTGGGATTGACCAGCACAAAGGTCACACCTCCTTTCATGACTTTTTATCAAAAAGAATATATCTATAGAGGCCACATGTACCTCCCTTGGATATCTCACTGACCAACATAGAGGCCACACCTCCTTCACCAGGCCTGACCTACACATAAGACCACACCTCCTTTGCTAGAACTGAAACACACAGAGGCCACACCTCTTTTATTTGGACTGGCAATCTCAGAAGCCATGTATTCTTTTCACTGGTTATAACATAATGAATGTGTATAGAAGCCATGCCTCTTTTCTCTCAGCCTGAGATTGACCAGCACAGAGCCCATGTCTGTTTCAGTGGGCCTGGCCTACTCAGAGCCTAAATCTCCTTCTAAGGGCTTGACCTACTCAGAAACCACAGCACCTTTCCTGATAGAAAGAGGCACAGAGGCCACGTCTCCTTTATTGAGCTTGACCTACTCAGAGGCCACACCTCATTCTGTAGGCATGCCTATTCAGAGGCCACACCTCTTTTATTCACCAGACCTACTCAGAGGCCACACCTCCTTCACTGCAAGCAACAGGCGTCAGAGGCCACACCTCCATCTGTTGACCCGCCTATTCAGGGGCCATACCTTGTTTATTGTTCCTGACCTTCTCAGAAGCCACACCTCCTTTACTGCAAGCAAGAGTCACCAAGGCCATACCTCCTTCTGTAGGTTTGACTATTCAGAGGCTGCACCTTGTTTATTACGCCTGACCTACTCAGAGACCACACCTCCATCACTGCTAGAAGAAGGCACAGAGGGCACGCCTCCTTCTGTAGGATTGACTATTCAGAGGCTGCACCTTGTTTATTACGCCTGACCTACTCAGAGACCACACCTCCATCACTGCTAGAAGAAGGCACAGAGGGCACGCCTCCTTCTGTAGGATTGACTATTCAGAGGCTGCACCTTGTTTATTACGCCTGACCTACTCAGAGACCACACCTCCATCACTGCTAGAAGAAGGCACAGAGGGCACGCCTCCTTCTGTAGGATTGACCTACTTAGAGGTCACACCTCCTTTATTGCACCTGACCAACTCATAGGCCACTTCTCCTTCACTGCTATCAAGAGGCACAGAGGCCACAACTCGTTTATTGCACCTGACCTACCCAGATACCACACCTTCTTCACTGCTAGCAAGAGGCACAGAGGCCACAGCGCCTTCTGTGGGCCCAACCTACTCAGAGGCCATGCCTCCTACAATGCTAGCAAGAGGCACAGAGGCCACAGCGCCTTCTGTGGGCCCAACCTACTCAGAGGCCATGCCTCCTACAATGCTAGCAAGAGGCACAGAGGCCACAGCGCCTTCTGTGGGCCCAACCTACTCAGAGGCCATGCCTCCTACAATGCTAGCAAGAGGCACAGAGGCCACAGCGCCTTCTGTGGGCCCAACCTACTCAGAGGCCATGCCTCCTACAATGCTAGCAAGAGGCACAGAGGCCACAGCGCCTTCTGTGGGCCCAACCTACTCAGAGGCCATGCCTCCTACAATGCTAGCAAGAGGCACAGAGGCCATGCCCCCTTATGTGGGCCTGACCTACTCAGAGGCCACACCTTCATGTGCTAGCAAGAGGCACAGAGGCCACGCCTTCTTCTTCAGCGCCTGAAATGTTTCAGAACTGAAATGTTACACATCCTAATGCAGTCAGAATGAAAAATCAAATGGAATAATCTTGCTAAATGTCTTTGATGTGAACATCTAGCTGAATTTCAGTCTGTGTGCATGTGTAAAAAATGCATAATAAATCTGATAACGCCGTATTCATGCCTCACGTCTTACCCCTGCCTCAGGGGCCCGACCCTCCACATACTGTACTCGCAACACAAACACATGCAAGCAATGTACTCACCTTACCTCCGACGCTTAAAGCATGTAATAGCAATCATCCATCATTTCAGCAGAGCTGTTTGCTTTCCATATGCATGTAGCGGTAAATAGCGATGGCAGATACTCCCTCAGAGGAACTCAGGCTCTGAGGGCGCACTCAGGATCAGATAAAGAGTGCAGAAATGAGTCGAGGTGCAATGGAGACATATTCATCAATCTCTCTCTATCTCTCTTTCTCGCTCTCTCTCTCTCTCTCTCTCGCCCCCATTTATACAATCTGATCCACTGTCAAGCAGTTGTGTACATTAGTCATGTAAGTACAGCGGAGTCAGAGAGTTCTCCCTCTTTGCCCCCTCAATGACGTCCATCTTTCCTTTTCAATGCATCATCTGTGAAGTGCTTAAGGTTATTGTTAGCATTAAGGTTAGCATTAAAAATATGCTAGGGTCATCATAAAAATGCTTGTACTGAACATTTACCCTGGTGTTAAATTCTCCATTCCGATTGGTCAAAAAGTGTCCATTAATTTATATCTTTTGTACATTAATGAACTTGTTCTAGTGTGTTTCTACAGTAACAGCTCATTCAATCACAGTCTGAAGTAAAGCTGCATCTCTTAACCTTTTAAAATAAATTATTTTGTGCTGCTATATGAGATATCACACTGCTAGGATATAATTTAGCCTTTCCCACTATTAGCATATCAGTTAGCCTATTCCAGAGCTAGTCTATCAGTTAACCTACCCCACTACTAGCATATCAGTTAGACTCTTCCAGAGCTTGTCTATCAGTTAGCCTGTCCTACTACCAGCATATCTGTTTGCCTACTCCAGAGCTAGTCTTTCGTTTGCCTTCTGTACTATTGCATGTCAGTTAGACTCTTCCAGAGCTAGTCTATTAGTTATTCTATTAGTTAGTCTAGTCCAGAGCTAGTCTACTGGTTATTCTATCCTACTACTAGCATATCTGTTACCCTACTCCAGAGCTAGTCTATCAGTTAGCCTATCCTACAACTAGCATATCAGTTAGCATATTCCAAAGCTAGTCTATCAGTTATCCTATCCTACTACTACCATATCTATCTATCCTAACTAGCACTGCAAAATAAAACATTTCAACATTAGAAGTGACAGCATGCACAAATTCATCATTTTATATGAAAAATATGTAATTTTATTTATTAAAATTTGATCAAAAACATAATTTAACAGTAGTTCATGTCCTCCTGCGTCTAAGCCACAAAACTGTATGGTGTTTGCTTAAAAAAAACAAAACAAAACAGACATCATGTTTGGTTTGTGTCCAGCTTTAAAAGGCAACCATCTGTTTGGAGGACAGCTTGGAGGGAAAGCATCTCTCGGTCCTCTACAGGAATGCGAAACTGTTTATCAGGAAAAAATGCACACTTCTCTTCTTTCTGTAAACGTGTTGAAGAATTCGAGAGGCACGAAATCTAGAAATATTTATACCTCACAATAATCAAATCTCCTTTATCCACTTTATCTGGAATGATAATGAGAACTCCACTGGTACTGTTTGCTCTTCTCAAGAGGCATTTCTGACACTATTATTTATTTAATTACTTAATTATTTATCAAGTCCTTTAAAAAAAACTTTCTTTCCTGATTTGATGTGAAATTGTGTATTATTAAATTTTTTGTTTGTGTATTTAGATTTTATTTTCTGTTTAATTAAAAAAGTGCATGTGAGTGGGTTTACTCTCTTCTGTTTTTTTTGTTTGGTTTTATTGCTTGCCTTTTCTTTCTTTCTTTCTTTCTTTCTTTCTTTCTTTCTTTCTTTCTTTCTTTCTTTCTTTCTTTCTTTCTTCATTCTCAATTTTTACTTTTAATCGTATTTATTGTTCTTATTCTTTCCTTCTTAATATTTTTTAGTCCATAAAATGATACCTTATATAAGATAATTGAGTCAGGCTATTTTTTTAAACAAATAATTAATCAAATTAATACACATATAAATATATATAAATAAGTGTGAATTTTGTAAATTAGGTTTATTGTCACCACCATACTAATGGAAGCCTTTTGTTTATAATGAATGCAGTTGTAAAAAAATTTTCTATTTCCTTTTTTTTGTATAATTTACAATTTATAATATTTTAATTTTGTCTTCTGATTTTTAATTGATTTATTTTTTATGTAATCTTCTTTTTTAAATTCTCTTATCTCTCTCTTATCTGTTTTTGTAGCAATGGCTTTAATAGTGATTTTTTTTATAGCTAACAATTTTTTTTATTAATTAATTAATTTTATTATTATTTATTTATTTTTATTTCTTAAAAAGAGAAAAATATTAATTTATAGAACATACTATATGTATAAAGATCATGTTAACTTTATACAGTGTTGTTTTGTAAAATATTATTTTGTTTAATAATCAAATTTTTTATATATTTTTATATTTTGTTTTATATTATTTTTTATTATGTATGCTTATTTGTTTTTTTATGTATGCTTTTCCTTTTCTTAGAAGTGGCTTAGTTGTCCATAAAAAAGAAAAATATAAATTGTTTAAAAAAAAAGTCTCTGTTGCCCTACATAAAAGGGTGTGTTTGTTAGTTTATATTTAAAAAATTGTAAAGTAAAAACAAAACCACACAATGTAGTTATAAACACTTTGCTAATCTTAGCCATGTTCTCTGTTTTTCCCCACAGACCCGATCGAGCAGGACTTCTGTGGCCCCAACAAAGAGCTGGACGAGGAGACATGTCGGTGTGTGTGTCGAAAGGACTTGAGGACGGCGGGCTGTGGGCCGAAACGTCACCTGGACAAGAACACGTGTCAGTGTGTGTGTAAAACTCAGCCCAAGTCCTGCAGTCCTCATCACACCTTCAACAAGGACACGTGCCAATGCAGCTGCAACAAAGTGTGTCCCAGCACACACCCGCTCAACCGCACTAAGTGTGCGTGCGAGTGTAACGAGTCTTACAGCAAGTGCTTCCTCCGGGGGAGGAGGTTCCAGCCCGCCACCTGCAGGTCAGTTGGGAGGTGGAGATGAAGATTCCAGAAACGCAGCTTTAAAAAATGTATTTTAGCATTAGCCATTGAGGTTACACCAGACATATGAAGAGTAGTAAGATCCAACGGGTCACCATTAAACCATATAGTAGTCTTAATATGCTGAGGTTGTCATGGTAGCTGGTTGTTGGAGTTGTCAAGGCAACCCTAATACTTTAATCTGTTATTTATTAGAAGTTATATTGGTTATAATGATAATATTTCCATAAGTGTAAGGTTGTGCATTTTTCAGCATTTCGTCCATTCAAAAGAAAGCTATTTTTTTGTTTGGTTGTTTTTTTTTTTTGGTCTGTGGTTGTTATGGTAATGTGACTAATTATAATAATGCCCAATTTGATCATGAGTAACATGGACTAACCAATTAAATTGTAGGATTTGTTGCAATAGAAGTGGGATCAAATCTTACTGTACAACTATCTAAACATCTGCTCAAAGAGGCGTGGCCTCTGTGTCTGTCAGTTTTAGTGAAGGAGGTGTGGCTTCTGGATATATTGGTTTCAGTGAAGGAGGTGTGGCCTCTGTGTGTGTCAGTCTCAGAAGGAGGTGTGGCATCCGTGTGTCAGTCTTAGTAAAAGAGGTGTGGCCTCTGTGTATGTAACAGTCTCAGTGAAGGAGGTGTGGCCTATATGTGTGTCAGTCTCAGTGAAGGAGGTGTGGCCTATGTGTGTGTCAGTCTCAGTGTATATCAGTGTCAGTGAGTCGCTTTGTGGCCCTTATATGTGCCAGTGTCAGTAAAGGAGGTGTGGCCTATATTTGTGTCAGTCTTGGTGAAGGAGGTGTGGCCTATATGTGTGTCGGTCTCACTGTAGGAGGTGTGGCCTATATGTGTGTCAGTCTCAGTGAAGGAGGTGTGGCCTCTGTGTGTGTCAGTCTCAGTGAAGGAGGTGTGGTCTATATGTATGTCAATCTCAGTGAAGGAGGTGTGGCCTATATGTGTGTCAGTCTCAGTGAAGGAGGTGTGGTCTATATGTGTGTCAATCTCAGTGAAGGAGGTGTGGCCTCTGTGTGTGTCAGTCTTAGTGGTCTCATGGTCTCAGAGATTAATAGGTAAGAATCTGCTGCCCAGACTACTACAAGATCATGGTTAGGACTGGAATTTTCTCCAGCACACACACACACACACACAGACACACATACACACACAGACACACACATACACACACACATACACACATACACACACACACACACACACACACACACATACACACACAGACACACATACACACACAGACACACATGCACACACAGACACACAGACACACACATACACACACACACACACACACACACATACACACACAGACACACACACACAGACACACACACACCTGCTGCAGGCCAGTAGCTAAATTCCTTCATGAATTGAATGGGTTGAGTCACGAATGCTGGATGTGAGGACCACCTGTTTAAACTCTCTCCATTTGTGTTTAATCTACTGAAGCTTTCTAGTCAGTAGTGTGAGAGTGTGTGTGTGTGTGAGAGTGTGTGTGTGTGTGTGTGAGTGTGTGTGTGTGTGTGTGTGTGTGAGAGAGAGAGTGTGCAGAGGAGGTTACATCTAGCCATGTGTTAAGGAGGGACACCAGGGGAGTCAATTTTTGTGAAAATGAAGGAACACAGCCACGGCCTGCTAAAAACATTTAGCTCAGTATGAGAGTCTTTAGTGCAGGGCCGTGGCATCGGACACACTGTTTCCTTCTGCTCTAGCACACCGAAATTCTTTCATGAGACAAATGGGTTGGATCTGCAGTGTTGGAAGTGGGGAACATCTGGTTAAACTCTCTCTACATTTGTTTTCGATCTGCTAGAGCTTTTATAAGAGCATAGTTTCTTTTATTTTCCCGCTTTCTCACTGTGCGGTTCTGGACCGAATGTCGGACATGTTCGTGTCATTTTTCTTAACGCTTATATGATATGCATTTTGCGGCACTGTATATCCATTACAGATAAAATATTGAAATTAGGATAAATGATGGGGTCAGGGCGGGTTTTCGTAGCTGGCGAGGCAGCCGAGGCAGCCTGCACGGCATGAGACACAAAATATATAAAGCATGACTCTTGCAAAATGCATCAAAGCTACATTTAATAAAGACGAATGTAATATCAGTGCAAAATTAGCTGGAAGTTAAAACAGTAACTGTACTGGAATGATGAGGTCCTGCTTTAGAAATGCACGCACTTTAAAGGAAAACCACTCTATGGGAAACATGTTACATATGTTTTTACTGAGATATCTGTCATGTCTTTAGAGCTATTTTTTTCCCAAAATATATACGACAACATTGAGTCGGCTAGTTAGACAGAGCAGGATAGAATAAAAGGACTAAAGTGCTGCTGCATCACTCTGTTTAGGCAGAAATGTGGATCATAAAGTCGTTGGGATGGATTTTTCCTTTCAGCATGATAATTAGGAATCGTCTCTAATCGAGGGTGACAGCATCACGATGAACGAGGAAGAAAGGAATGAAAAGCGTTACGGGCTTCAATCACATTCACACGTGCGGTTAATGTCTGCGTAATGTGTGTGTGTGTGTGTCTAATGACTTTGCACATGTCAGTCATCTGTGCTTTTTATTATTATTCTGTGGATCCTGTTTGAGTTAAACCACAGTAATGCCTCTAAGTAATAATTATGAAGCTAATCCCCTGACTAAATACTGTGTCTTATACAAAACACTTATCAAATGCATTCTCATGAAAAATTAAAACAATAATAATGACCTCCTTTATTGAGACTGACACACATATAGGCCACACCTCCTTCACTGAGAGTGACACACATATAGGCCACACCTCCTTCACTAAAACTGACACACATATAGGCCACACCTCCTTCATTGAGACTGATACACATATAGACCACACCTCCTTTACTAAGACTGACACACATATAATCCACACCTCCTTCACTGAGTCTAACACACATACAGGCCACACCTCCTTTACTGATACTGACACACAAATAGGCCACACCCCCTTTACTGAGTCTGACACACATATAGACCACACCTCCTTTACTGAGACTGACACACATATAGCCCACGCCTACTTTACTGAGACTGACAAACACAGAGGCCACACCTCCTTCATTGAGACTGACAGACATATAGGCCACACCTCCTTCACTTAGACTGACACACATAGAGGCCACACCTCCTTCCTAAATGCCATATGCCATGAGTTGGATATTGGATATTGTTATAGATTCAGATTGTTGTAGAAATCCAAATGAAGTCCATTTCAGTTACAGGAAAAGTCTAAAGAGGGTGTGTGTGTGTGTGTTCTGCAAAACATTAAAACATTTTGGTGTTTACATAATTTCTGTCATCTCTTTCGTTTTTCTGTTAGCTGCTACAGGCTGCCGTGTTCCGGAGACCCAAGGAAGCGGGAATGCGAGGAAGGTTTTTACTTCAGCGAGGAAGTGTGTCACTGCATCCCCAATTACTGGCGGAGACTGGATTAGCCGATGCAAAGCTAGCAGCTAACGGAGCGAAAAGAAGTGATGCTAACACAAGCAGCCTTCGTGGTGCCTGCTGCTAATTGGACTCCCTTTCGCTAGCATGGACTGGCAAATCAGCAAATGGGGAAAAAACAACAAAAAACAAAACAAAAAAGATTGTAGCCCCAAATTTCAGACCCACGGGAGCGAGGTTACTTTGAACTTTACAGAGGCTGGAGCTGTTTTATTTTCAACATTTTTTTTACTCATTATTTGTCAGATATTGATTATATAATTTATTGCCACTAAAAAAGATTCTTTTTCTTCTTTTTTTTTGTGTGTATAGCAATTTTGAATCTTCACAAAGGAAATACACTGTGATCAATATTTTTGTATCATGTGAAGTCCAGTAAAAAATAAATAAAATATAAAGTTGTATTATATATTGTTAACTTATTTCTAAGCTAGACTATTATACAGAAATAGTAGAGATAATAGAGAAGCGTTTTATTGTATTTAGTTATGATCTAGCACTAGAACTTCGTTATACTGTCTGAGTTTGAGCTCCAGCGAGAACTCCACTGCAGAAAACAAAAACGATATTTCTTACCAGGACGAGAAAATGTAAGATGAAAAACGTTCCAGAAGACGGATTGGGAGCGTCGTCCAGCAAAGATCTGCAACCGTGTCACAAATAAACGTTTTATATTTTGTGCCTATAAAAATTGTACCAGTGCTTCATTCTTTTAAAAAGGCAGAGCAAAGAGACTTCCAAACAAAGAAACACACATACACACACACACACACACCCAGTGATATTGAGAAATGGCTCATTTATGTGTTGATTAGATTTGATTTTTCATACAAATAAAGAGTTACGAAACACTTACGAAGCACAGTTGCTTAACGCTTACAAGGAAATAAAGTTTTTTAAAGTGTTTTGCTAAATATTAAATAGTTTAAGAGTTTCTTCTTATGAATGCTTTAGGAAGAAATAAAAAGTTACGGAATGCTTTACGAAGAAATAGAGTTACAGAACGCTTACGAAGAATCAACGAGTTACAAAATGCTTATGAAGAAATAAAGACTTACAGAAAGCTTTACAATGAAATAAAAAGTTATGGAATGCTTACAGAACACTTTACGAAGAAATACAGAGTTACAGAACGCTTAAGAAGAAATAAAGAAATACGGAATGCTTATGAATAAAGAGTTAGAAAATGCTTATGGAGAAATTAAGAGTTACAGAACGCTTTACGAAGAAATAAAGAGTTATGGAACACTTTTACAGAATGTTTACAAAGAAGTAAAAAGTAATGGAACACTTTACAAAGAAATAAAGAGTGACAGAGTGCTTACCAAGAAATAAAGATTTACGGAATGCTTGGAATGCTTACGAATAAATAAATATTTATGGAGCACTCATGAAGAAATAAAGAGTTACAGAATGCTTTAGAAAGAAATAAAAAGTTATGGAATGCTTTACGAAGAAATTAAGAGTTACAGAACGTTTAAGAAGAAATAAAGAGTTATGGAACGCTTATGAAGAAATAAAGAGTTACAGAACACTTATGAAGAAATAAAGAGTTACAGAAAGCTTACAAAGAAATAGAGTTACAGAATGTTTGCGAAAAAATAGAGAGTTACAGAACACTTACTATGAAATAAAGTTACAGAATGCTTATGAATAAATAAATAGTTAGGGAATGTTGACAAAGAAATAAAGTTACATAACACTTGTGAAGAAAGTAAGTTACAAAATGCTTACAAGAAACACCGACCCTATGCAGAAATAAAAAATTATCAAACTCTTACAAAGCAAAAATCCTTTTTTTAACATTTTAGGTCATGAAATATTCTGCTGTTAAAGCACTAACTGGAAAACAGGAACTAAAAAGGTTCCTGGAACTACAGCTCAGAAACTAAAATTGCAATTAAAAATGTATTTTATACATGTGCAGCTTTATGAGAGAATAAATAAAAACAGATGAATAGAGGTGTGTGTGTGTGTGTGTGTGTGTGTGTGTGTGTGTGTGTGTGTGTGTGTTTTCTGATAATATCTGCTGTATGAAATTATAAGCTCTAGGATTTAATCAGAAATGTACACAGAGGTTACATTCAGCACCGATTATATGTTATTAAGCCTTAGTGTTTCAGCAGGTGGGTCCCTGTTCTCCTGCTCTGACTCACCCCACACACACACACACACACACACACAGACAAATGTGAGGTCACAGCACCTTTGGTCATGTCTTGCATCTGGAGTGTATTAAGAGTACATCAGTTCTCTCTCTCTCTCTCTCTCTCTTTCTCTCTCTCTTTGTGTGTGTGTGTTCAATGTTCTCATATATATATATATATATATACACACATGTATATTTATAAGCTCACACTGTTTTAGAGAGACTCTGGACTCCTGACTTCTCACACACTAGCCGTGACCCCTGTACTCGAGACTCAAACTGAACCAATGACTATATTAGGTAAAAGAGTTATTTAAGGGTTCTTTAGATAATTATGGTTTCTCATATGGTCCTGTCATATGGACAACTGAAGAATACACATTAAGAGTCACTGCTGTAAAGTGTCTGTCTAATCATGGGGCTCTGATGTTATTCTCTAACACATCCTTACACCTTCTTTAAGTTATCCCACTCCCTCTAGTCCCTCCCACATCCTCTAATTGTATCTCATATCATCTAAGCCCTTCCCACTTCCTCTAATCCCACATGCTCTAATTGAATCCAACATCATCTAAGCCCCTCCCACTTCTTCTAACCCCACCCCACATCCTCTAGTTGAATCCCACATTGTCTAAGACCCTTTTTCTTTCTGTAACCCCACCCCACATCCTCTAATGGAAAATCCCATGTAATCCAAGCTCACCCTACATCCTCTAAACCCAGTCACTTCCATCCATCCATTTTCTATACCCGTTTTATTCCTAATTAGGGTCACGGGGATGTGCTGGAGCCTATCCCAGTGCACATTGGGCGAACAGGTCGCCAGTCCATCACAGGGCCACACATATAGACAGACAACCACACACACTCACACTCACTCCTATTGGCAATTACCAATCAACCTAATGTTTTTGGACTGTGGGAGGAAACCGGAGTACCCAGAGTAAACCCATGCAGGGAGAACATGCAAACTCCACACAGAAAGACTCCACACAGAAAGGGGTTCGACCCAGGATTCGAACCTTCTTGCTGTGAGGCAACAGTGCTAACCACTAAGCCACCCTGCTGCCCCTTCATCTAATCTCATTCCCACATCCTCTATGCCCGCCACATCCGCTAAACCCCACCCACTTTTTCTAATCCCATTCCCACATCCTCTATACCCCCCAGCACATCCCCCAAACACCACCCACATCATCTAATCCCAATCCCAAATCCTCTAACCCTCCCACATCCTCTAAACCCTGTCTACTTTATCTAATCCCAATTCCAAATTCTCCAAACCTCTCCTGCATCTGCTAAATCCCTTCCTAATCTACCTAGCACATTCTCTTAACCCCTCCCATGTTTATATCCAAAAAACCTCCCCTATCCTTTAACTCATCCTACATTTTATAAACCCATCTCTAAGCCCCTCCCACTTCATCTAAGTCCCATCCATCCTACAACCTATAAGCCCAAACCTTATCCTTTAAACCCACCACATTTCCTCCAAGCCCCAACCACATCACATTAACCCCTCCCACTTCACCCAAGAACCTCCCATATCCTCTAAATTTGTCCCACAACATCCAAACCTCTTCCACCATTCTCTAAACTCATACCCTGTTCTCCAAGGTCCTCCTATATCAGTCCCTCCCTCCTCCTTTAAGTTCTTCCCTCTTGAAAAAAATCTCCTCCAGATGCTAAACATATAAAATACAGGGTTGTTACACAGCACAGGAAACTTCATAAAAGTATAGATTTTATAGGCACTCATTTCCAGACATGACCAATGTCTGAAACATCAGAAGATGTTTTAAAATATCTATTTTGTATTCAATTTTCTAAAGAGAACACAGGATAATATAAGATTATAACATAAGCTTAGAACTTTACTGATCCCATGAGAGCAATGTTTATGTACTGGGCTGCTTTTTTAGGATGGTTTCATTGGCTCCTGGGATGCAGAAGAAAGGACTGAGTTTACATTTTATTCTAATCAAGTCATACCGGAGCTGGAGATTTGGTGCTTGCATGTTTCACCAAACAAGAAATGAAAACCAGCCGTCACTAAATGATCATCCAGTGTTTCCCGGAGTGATGACACTCCACGTATTCACATCTGAACAAATGTTTACAAGAAACATGCATGTCAAAATACGATAGCTGGAGTACAGTAATAGAAAACAGCACTTTACACGCTTGATGTAGTTACAGAAATGTCAAAATATTTCAAAAATGTACATGTATCTGTAAATCCGCAACATCTGGCGGCACGAGTGACCTGAACAGGGCCCAGTATCACACACCTGGCTTCACTTACCTGTTCCTCTTCCACATTTTTCCCTGGAATAGAGATTATACTGCAGCTATTCTTGTACCATGTCCCTCCACATGGCCTTGAGACTATTTATCTTGTACTTGGAGTGAGTAGAGGGTGAAGAATATCTACAAAAATATCACTGTGTGAATGTAAATTTGAAAATCTGGACATTCTTTCAAGTTAGCTGTGTAAAAGAAAGAAATAAAGAGTTACGGAACGCTTACGGAGAAATAAAGAGTGATGGAATGCTTACGAGGAAATAAAGAGTTACAGAACGCTTATGAAGAAATAAAGTTATGGAATGTTTAGAAGAAATAAAGAGTTACGGAACAGTTACGAAGAAATAAAGTGATATGGAGTGTGTGCAAAGAATGAAAAAGTCACATAATGCTGACGAAGAAATTTTATGAGATACATAACACTTATGAAGAAATAAAGTTGTGGAATGTTTAGAAGAAATGAAGCGGGACGGTTATGAAGAAATAAAGACTTATAGAGTGCTTACGAAGAATTAAAAAGTTACGGAATTCTTACGAAAAACTAAGGAGGTATGGAATGCTTACGTAGAAATAAATATTTACAAAGAAATAAAGAGTTATGGAATGTTACAAAGAAATAAAGATTTACGAAGAAATAAAGATTTATGAAGAAATAAAGAGTTGTGGAATGCTGGCGAAGAACAAAAGAGTTACGGAATGTTACGAAGAAATAAAGATTTACGAAGAAATAAAGATTTACGAAAAAATAAAGATTTATGAAGAAATAAAGAGTTGTGGAATGCTGGCGAAGAACAAAAGAGTTACTGAATGCTTACGAAAAAAAGATTTACGAAGAAATAAAGAAATGAAGTTACAGGACGCCAAAATAGAGAAACTGAATGAAAAGACTTTAGTAGGATTTTAACACAATGATCTGAATCTGAATTTGGATTTAAACCCAAAGTGGGCGTGTCCTAAAGAAGAATAATTTTGGTTAAAAATGTTTTAACTTGGAAATAGAGATGATTTGTAATGAATTTGGTTGGTTCTATTTCCCTAAATAGAAATAAAAATACTACTCATCATTCATTCTAATGAACATAATCATAGTTTGTTCATATATATGAAAGTTAAATCCTAATACTTGTGCTACCTTTTTGTTGCCTCCCATGCGATCCGAGTTCAAAAGTAAAAAAAAAAACAACCAACAAATAGTCTTCCTCCTTATTCCTATCTGAATTTGGATCTGTTAGCAGCACATATATCTTCTGTACATTTTATATCTATTAAGTGATAACCTACAGCCTCGGGATTGTATATGAAAGTTGTCACTCATACACTTTGTTTAAAAAAAAATCGAGAACATGTAGATCCAGGGGTTTTGATCTTTTCTACCTTCTTCTAGATGTCTTTTTTCCACTCCAGTTAATCAGGAAATGGATGAGGCCTGACTTGGCTGCGGTTTCTCGCTGGGTCAGATGAAGAGTGAGTTTATTTTCTCATATGATTGTGAGGTCTGGCTCCTCTCCTGCTATTGGAGTAAAAAAATGGCAGTGCTTCTTTTATATCAAAGCGGATCTCAGAAGATCGGTTAAATATACAGAACGTGGCTCTATGCGTCCATCCAAATGCCATTTGCATCATTTGCTGTTACGGCAAATATCCTAAATAAATTCTGTTTTTTTTTTCATTCCAGTTTTTGAAACAGGTGGATTTTTCTGTTTGAATGTATAATGTTTCAGACAAATCCTCTCTCCTCTCCTGTCCTGTCAGTAAAGCTCTCCATGAACCAAATCTGGAGTGTAAGATGACGGAGCAGCCTGGGAAACAAGCTCTGCATCTTCTCCTGCTCTCACAAGCCATAAATCATGCCTGGTGCTGGACAGAACCATGTTCTTAAGGTCAGTGTTCTGTGATTCCTCCTCTGCTTAATGGAGCTAGACATGCTGGGATGTTTAGCCACGCTGTTGTCACTCATATTTGCTTGACGAGTGGCTAAATGGCAGAGCTAGACCTCGAATGACCACAAACCACTGGCAGTTTAGAAAACAGCTGCTGATTTGGAGCTGAACTGAAGCCAAGGATCATTTGTCACTGATGGTTTTTGAGAGATGCAACAGATACGTGCAGCTAGCATGGATTCACAAATGCTAATTCGGACTTCTTTTGACTTGGAGGTAAGTTATATGTGTTAAGCAAACTCCTGCACATACAAGTGTCCTTTTTGAACATTTGATAATTAAGTGCTCAAGGGTGATGATGGATCTGGATCCTGGATTTCTGGGATGAGGCTTTTCATACGGGTAAATGTGTTCAGAAAGCAGCTTTAAGAGAATAAATTAAAAGAATAAACTGAAATGTACAATTTGCATAACCTCACATGTGAGGTGCTGTATGGTAATATTTTTGTAGTATTTTAATAATATATTTCAAGCTAAAGTCTAGTTATTAGCAAGCAGGATCACAAACGACATGGAATCATCCTTAAAATTAGGGGAAAGGGAAGGAGGCCTGCATTCGAACCTCGAGTATTTCTTACTACTGCGTTTATGTATATATCTCGCAAATGGTGTGGTATCACATTGCAACACATAGTCCTATTTTAAAATGATGAATAATCTAATGAATAATCCCAGGTCAGCCAGACAGACATTCACTGACGTCAAACCTGTTGAAGGAGTGAGTTTTTATTGTTTCACTGAGTTGCATTAGTGAAGGCTTGTTGCCTGTAACACGGCAAGAGTTAGAAGCAGTTCGCTCACGTTATCTTAAAAATAACAGGGAGCCGAAACTCACAGTTCATCCATTTCCTTTAGAACAAACAGACGACGGTCTGATCTGATAAGAAGACACCTAACGTGATTTATTTGTATGATGATATCATCACAAGTACCAAGAGGTCAGTGCCTCTGGTGCTGTGCTCCCTTTTGTTGCCTGATCTCTTGAGATGTAGTTGATGAGATTACTTTCTACTGCCTGAAGTGTCCACCTACACACATGCGCACACACACACACACACACACACATCTGGTTCAGGTCATTTATATCTAGTCTAACATGTAACACCAAACACTTTTGGGAAATCACCAGATGTTCTTAACTCCTAATTAGGCTAATCTATTTATCATCTTTCCAAGACAGTATGTCTCCCTGAAATTCCTCGCTCATGCTTCCCACCTCTCCATCTCCAGCGATATGTTCCTTTAATAAATTTAAATTTAAACTTAAATTTGGTTCACTTGCCAATAAGACCAATATATAGAAAGAAAGAGAAAATAATGACCTGACATTGACCTCTAAAAAAAGGCAGATTTTTCCCAATTTAGTGGTACCCGACTCTCACCTCTGAGCAGCGACTCTAAGAGAGCCTGAGGCCACCACATCCATTCAAATTTACTTGTTAAACATCACCATTTATTTATGTATACATGACCTAAAGATTTTCCTTGATTACCTAGCATTACTCTGAGAAGCAAAGGAGAGAGAGGAAATCTGTCTTTGTTACCCATTCTTCTTTTGGACACCTGGTCCCACAATCCCGGAGGAACTGCCAGGATTTACTGGTAATCTCCTGATGGTATGGTAAAACCTAAGGCCATTTTCCTACTGCTAAATAAAAAACCAGAACCAGATGGCTCAAGTGGACGCTCCCATGTTTACCCTTTGATGATAGATCAAGATTGTCCGTGCTGTCCTCTTGATTGGAGCCAGTACCACGAAGTTGGTAATGGTGCCATCATATTATCTGTCAGACAGTATTTTCTAGCAGATGTGACTGTACCTCTAGTGAACCATCTATGAAGATCCTGGCATTTGTAGGTGATGCCACCATAGTTACAGGAAAGCAAGGTGTACACAATGACTTGTGCTTATAACACTATGATGATTTCAGGGGGAAGGGGACTACTACCAGACCAATAAGCATGACAAGACAGGATGTTGATCTTCTCGACACCTATCTTGACAACTGGATAGTGTTTATTTGGCCATGGAAAGGAAGACACTAAACAAACTTGTGTCCATCTTGGACAATGTATCACATCCTTTCCATGACCTATTGATCAAATTGGAACAGTGGTAGCTCAAGTGGTTAAGGCTCTGGGTTGTTGACTGGAAGATCAGTCTTCAAACCCCAGCAGTTCAAGCCAAGCTGCCACTGTTGGACCCTTGATCAAGGCCCCCTTTTTCTATCAGCAACTGCTTTCCTGGTGCAGTCACAGTCGCCTGATGCTCAAAACACTGTAAACACAGATGGCTCTGGACTTTCACCAACCCTCAACATCAGTGGTTCTCTAGATAATAGAGAGAAAATGGAGCCACTCAAGTTGCTGGTCATCACTGGGATGGGAATACAGTCTCTGGACAGTGTATTGCAAATGATCATTTATATGAGGCTGCAGAAGAACTGAAACCTGCTACAACCTCTAATGAGTAATTGCCCTCTACCTCACAGGGACCAAACAGCAATGATAAATCAGAACAGCAGATACAATCTGCCAAGTGTTCAGGATACCAAGTACAATAAGGCCAGGAAGCCTGCTAGTAAACGTCTAGCCAAGGCTTCTTCCCCTCTTCTGTCCATCAGAGTGAATAAATCTTGCACAACCATTTACAGCTCGAGCATACTGAATACTTAGGACTTTAGCCTGAAACCTCCTACCACCTGCTACCACCATGTATCACAGTAGTGATGGTCTTGTCAGGATGAGGAATATGTTGAGTGTCTGTTTGTCCTCACCAGGAAACTGACCAGGATGAAGTGGTCACTGAAAATGAATTAAAGAATGAATGAATAAATAAATAAATGAAAGATGCTCTATACAAAACTGAACAGGTCCTGTACATTACTGTAAATGGCTTTAGTGTATGTTGTCAACCATTTGTTCAGGAAAATAACTCTGTGAAGCTGGACCACATGTTATTTTTCACAGCAACAACAATCCAGGCTAACTGTGTGATGTGATAAATGCAACCAGTCAACAATGTCTGGTGATGCACCACTGTCAACTCTAATTAATTCTTGTTAGTAGCAATATTAATAAGGCCTAAAAAAAAACTTACTCTTTGGTCCTAATCTGGTTTCCAGATTTCTGACACCAAATGTTCAGCTGAAAGTTTAGAAACATGCCATTCTGAAAATAATTCACTGATAAGAAGCTCTGATAAGAATAAGAAGACTTTTTTTGGAAGGTGAGGTTGTCCAAGTTCCAAAAGGTCCTCACCGCTGATGAAATTTTCCTTTCAAGAGAAGTAGACCGAGTCCTAGATTCGAACAAATCATTTTGGCTACACAAGTCCCAAGAGGGGAAAGAAAGCTGGTCAGGTTGACCTGAAGAACTAAAGTTCATTCACTACCTCCACCCAATTAACTCCAACCTCTCCAGCTCCTCTTCCTGCTTTAGTGCTCCAGCCAGACTGAAGGAATTGTCTTCTCATCTATAATTTTAATGTAATCAAATTCACCTCCTCTGCTAGAGGAAAGGGAGAGGGACGCTGCTTTACTCCCTTACATCTCCTTCTATCAACAAGTCCATCCATCAGAAACTTGAGTCCGACCTCTCGGCCTCTCCTCCTCACACCTTCCAGAGCGTGTCCAATGTACGCCAGCTATGATCAGAGTCGTTTTATTTATCGATTCAAAGGGGATCTTTGAGCTGCAAGGGAAGGAATCCAGTCCGTCATTTCTGTCATACACTGATTCTAACCTCAGTACCAGCGCCATTCGGAGCAGTGTGACCTCCACGCCTGTTTGTTCAGTGCGTGGGAAAAGGAAGTCATTAGGTGGTAATGAAGAATTAATCGAAATGGGCAAGAAAGGGAGGATGTGGACATTGGCAAGGCAAGGTGGGGGAGTGTGATTTCCGTCGAGAGTGAAAAGCGAGTGTATGTTCATCTATAAAGAAAATAACCAAATGCTAAAGTTAATGAAAGACCCGCCGCATTTCCTCCTTAACTGGCATTACAGGACATGAAGGAGTGTTAGTAAGACCTCAGCATGAAGTCATGACAGTCTTTCCTGTCAACATTTCTAAATTCAAGGTTCATTTTCCTTGCTGACAAAAATGACAACAATTTTTAAATATTAATGCTTCAGAAATACATTTAAACAAGGTTTGATCCGAGTTAGTGCTTACTGTATAAACTGGAATACATCCAGAGGAAATCATATAAGGCTGTGACAAAGCACAAGGCAATCTGCAGAGCCAAAATCACAATTTATCTCTGGACAAAAATGCAATAAAGCAACGAGAACATAAACTTGTGATTAAAATCATTTCAACACTGCTGAGCCTCGGTTCTGTGATATTTTTTATTATTCCAATCCTATGATTTGTTTCATTTGGCTTTGTTGGGAAGTTTCGGACTGACTCCTTTCAGTTGAGTAAACTTTGCACTTGTAATGAACTTTGCATTTGTATTAGTAAAGTCTGGATTTGATCATATCTTAACTCTGAATACAAAATCACAATCGTGAACATTTTTCTTACTGACTAATATAATGGAGGATGACTATTCTTCCGTAAAAAAGGACTGGATGCCACTTTATTTGTGGCTAGATCGTTCCTTCCTGTTAAGTTAGCTACAGGTGTATTGAGGCCAAGACAATTTCAACATGATGACATTTCCATCTTAGAACAGTAGGAGTGGAGTGTGTTTGGGGGTGATTTTTCCAGAAAAATGTCTGATAACAATTTTTTAAAAAAGCTTAGCACATGTCGCAAAAATGTAGAAAGATTTTTTAAACGTTTATTTGATTTAATTTCTTCATAAATTATAAGCAATTAAGCATTGTTACCTCTATAATACATTACAGTACTTTACAATGACATCTATAGAGCTGATAGCCATTCATTTTAAGTTTGAAGGACAAAACATGACAGCAATGTGCAAGACATAATGGTTAGATTTTACAATCAGAGCTCTGATGGGAGTTTATGGCCATATGACATCACAGTCCTGTTAGACACACCCATGAGACACACCATTACCTCCTGTGAGTATATTAGCCAAGCACCATTGCAACTGGAGCTTTGGTGTTAAACTCTGTAACCAAATAAAAAATGTTCATTGCCTGCTTTTTGGTGCCAAAAGTTCTGGTACTTTTTGCTAAACGTCCTGTCTTTAAACAGCTGCACTACTAAAAAGATCTGACAAGCATTCACTTCATATGATATTTTTGGATGGTGAGATCCCGTCTCATCATGTCATCATGTCAGACTGAATATCAGTGACATCCTCATGCCCTAAACATAACCAGAGAGACACTTTGAGGACACTTACTGGTATTTTGCCATGCAAGAACATCCAAGCACATCATCTTAGCTTGGTTTTATTTTTCATGTTATGTTTTAAGACATCCTCTTGCCTCAGAGGCATTATGTCTTGAATCTTTGATGATTAAAATGCAAATCAGCAGGCTTCGAGTCAGAAACCTGGCCTGGTTAGATGAACAACATTCCCCTTTCTCAGGACACGGTGAACATTTCCGTTCCTGATTGCTTTATTTATATTTTTTCACGTTGAATGATCAGCTTTTATATTGAAACTGACAATTCTTTGGAATCTGTCTTGAGAGACAGCAGTAATAGTCTCTCTTAGCTTATTTGTGATAAAGAGGAACTAAATGACTTGGATGACAGACAGGACCGGTTCACTTACTGAAGTATGTATGTATTGCTTTTTTTTTTTTTTGGAAATGGTGGATGTTTCCTTTCACATACATTCCACACACATTTCCTGTCATTTCCAGAGAAATGAGGATATTATTCATGTCGGTTTGTGGTGCTGGGACAGACAGATAAATAATGCCAGCTCATTGTGGTTGCTGTGTTAATGGATTATATACAGAGTTTTGACCTCACACATGCTAGTTATAAATACCAGAGGGATTCTAGGAAGACCCTAGCACTTAAACTGGCACTTAAAGGCAGATAACCGTGTATTTTTTATCACAAAGCTGATACAGCTGAATCAATCAATAATTAATACTAGCCTGATATTTTAAAAGAATCTAACTTAATGTAGAATTTTCAAATGAATTATTTTGTTAGTAACGCAAGCACAGGGCAGAAGTGGGGCAAAGTACAGAGTGTATATTTATCTGTGTGTGTGTGTGTGTTAACAAACACACACCTTTTTGAAAACTAGAGACAAGACAAAAAACATGAATCTAGATAACTACACTCAGCTTTATTACTCAAAGCTTGATGTCTGTACCATAAAGGGTCCTTCAGGATCTTAAAGGTTCCCCAGGTATCAGATTTCAGGAAAGCTTAAAGGTTCTTCATAGAACCCTACAACAAAGTGCTTCCCTATCAGAAAGGGTTCACTTTTGTTAAGCTTAAAAATCCCTAATTTTCCAATAAATCCTTGAAGAACCCTTAAAAAACCTTTTTTTTCAGCAAATAGTGAAACATTCTTATTACATGTCTGTATAATCGACAGAAAAAGTTATCTTAACCATGATATCTAAGTGTTAAACAAATCGGACAGCTTCTAGGTTTTAAAAATATATCTTTAAGAGTCTGTTGAAGAGGTAAAGGGGCTCTTAATAAATAAACAAAATAAAAAGGCTTATTTTTCTGGTAGGAAATCTTGTTTCAGTCTTGAACCTGTAAGGGTTCCTTCCACTTTTTAGCATTATTCATTTTTATTTAAATCCTTTCCATTAAGGTTTATAGCATTTACAAGGTAAATGTTTAAAATAATGCTGCATTGTACAAACAAGGAGTTATAATAATTAAATACATTATAAGTCTGGTGTAATTACTTTTTTATTTTTAATTTTTCTTTTATTATAAATATCTCATTATTTGTAAAGATTATATAAATAGCCGTGTGGTAGCTCCGGATCATTACGGATTTTTTTTAATAGAATCCTAAATGATGCTGTTATGAATGCTTATGAAGATATTTGTCTGATATTTCCCATCTGTACGGAGGCGTCAGTTTGGTTTCGGACTGAATTGGCTGCATGTGTGCCCCTGAAAGAAGCAAGAACAGTTCAAAACATTACATAAGCTCTTTTCCGGGCCAATTCTTTCTCTCTTATTAGGATGGCGTCATTGTTAGGAGTCAAACGTTCAATCCGAAACCAACCTAATAAATTACGAACAATAACATGGGCTGAAGTTCCCAGGTAAGAATCCAGCGCGCTTCCTGTAAACAGGGCATGTTTATAGAGGTTGTTGTCAGAGCAGGTAGTGTAATTCTGCTGTATTTCTCATGAGTCTTCACAGTTTAAGACTTATTATTCAGTACCAGGATGTAAAACAATGCAAAATGATTAAACTTGTATTATTGTGTAGAGAGAGTAAAAATATCCATAATTCCTTGGAGATTAGGAGAAGTCATGTGAAAGATAGTCATATAAAAAAAAAAATTCTGTCCACACAATTTACTCTTGTTCAAGCTTCCAACAAAACTTCAGCCAAAAACAATCGTACACAGCGTCCTGTAAACATCCTCAATGAGCCGAGACATGTTGGGTGTCTGAGGTTCTTTAGTTTTGTACTTGAGTCTGATGTCATGACAAGTGGCTCATAGTTTATACAACATCACCTGATTACAGGTTAATTAAAATAGGCCATTAAATAAATAAATAAATAAATAAATAAATAAATAAATAAATAAATAAATAATAGAGCCAAATACAATAAAATATTATTATTTATCATTTATATTATTTCGAATAAAATATGTCAATTTTAAATGAAATCAGCTTTAAGCAAGAGAAAGGATGAGTGAAGTAATATAAATAAAATAAAAGCAATAAAGTCAATGTTACATTTACAAAAATCAATTTTAACTCAAATAATGCTACTTCAATTAAATTTTTTTAACATTAAATAATAGTAGCTTACGAACCTTCAAAGTTTATTGTTTAATAACTTTAAAAATTTCACTCAATTAAAGAAGTTAAAATGAAAAAGAGATGCCACTTCAATAAAAGCTATTCAGTGCCAAATAAAAACAGAAAACTTTATATAAATTTAAAAAATAAAAATACATTTAACTTAATTTAAATATTGTAGAATAATAGTCAGTAATCATCAGACTTGAACATTAAACATAAAGTGATTAAAAATATGATGCTCCGGTAAAAAAAAATTAAAAATCAATTGTTAATATTAGAAAAACACTGTGGTATAAGGAGAATAAAACACTTTAACGCATGTTGTTTTCTGTTTTAAAATTATTTTCCCATAAATGTGTGCCTTGTCTTGTTTTATTCCCTATTTTATTGAATAATTGTCATGAAATGTAGACTTTTATTTTTAAAACTGTCACATATATTGATATTCTTTAAAATATATCTATATTTTTAGTGTTTTATTTTAAACGTATAGAATTTCCACTTTCCAACTTTGAGAAACCAAACTTAGGATTCAAGATGGAGCTTTGATTTTAGTTTTTAGGTTGTTTTATTTTTTATTTTTATTTTATTTTTTTACTTTTAGTTGTGCTATTAAAACCAAAGAGGTGCTTCATTGTGTATGTCATTAAGCTGTGACTATCATTAAACTCAGGACACAGATCTAAAGATCTGAAGGAAACACGCTTAAAGGAAGAAGGGGGAGATGTTTTTCCCTTTCCTGAAAGCACTGAATCATTATTACAGAACAGTCTTTCAGCTGTATTTGTAATTAGTCACTCACTGGTTTCTGTATGACATGGTCAAGCAGGAGGCCTGAGCAGCTAGAACTCTTCGCTATATTCTGGGTTAAATCCTCCACCATCTTCTGCTCGTCTGAGGAGATCATCTGAGGAGGTGACGAGTCAGCTTCACCCCTCTCATTAAAGGCGTGAGAGATCTGGACTATGCTGACTTGCTTTGTCAGGACTGTATAAATCATAAATCATTGTAACGCTCAAGGTCACTCATGTGCTTTATGAAATGTGCTGCAGGAAATGTGCTTTCTATATGCTCATAGAAAGCAACGACAGCAATTATGTGTAATTATATCATTTAACTCTCTATGTAATGTGCAATTATGGATAATTTGCTCCCTGAAGATGTAGTTTTACAGCCGGAAAGAAGGGAGGTGGGGGTTGTGCTGGAGGAAGTTCTCTTCACCTGATTACCTCACCATAAGATTCATCTACTAATTAACGGTTAATACAGTGATACTGAAACTTTCAACAGAACCAGAGTGGAAATTTTACCTCAAATTCTTTAGGGGAAAGACTTAAGGATAAAGAAAGGCTTCTGGTTTCTTTATGCAGGTCTAGCCGGGATGAAGTCCCGTCATCTATTCCCGTCATCTCTCTGGGTACAAGGTAACTACTCAAGACTCTTTTCTCTTCTGACACAGAGGTGATGGAGTGAATTTCTGCTAGATGTCCATATAGCCTGGCTGTCTTCAAACTACATGATTTCTGAAATATTTGAACTAGCACTTTTTTTTTTTGTATTTTTTGCTATATTTCTTCCCAACAGAGTTTAAGACTCATGGTATCCTCAGTCCTGTGACCTAGCGAGACAGTATCGATGTAGTCTTGTACGACTCTCTGGAAAAAGGCGTCCACAAAATGCCGTTAATGTAAACGTAATAGGAAAATAATAGGGTATATATTAGATTGATAGCAGTAACTGCTTCATCACACAATCTTGTCGATTCTTAATCTGTTCATAAACAATGGCATGAATATGTTTTTTATCTTTCATTAACGTATTATTTTGGCTGAGCTGAAATTCCCCGTGCCTGGAGCTGAAATCTTCACCATGCCTCAGTAGAGAAATCCACAGCCAAAGATCTCAGGTACTGCCTGCCTTTTTTTTTAGTTTTGCAATGCCATACATAAATCTCTCTGATCGCCAACATGCTCACGGTCATGTCCGTGTTTTATTTCCATCCATTAGCAGAACCTCTAGATGTGCTCGCTCAGGAGAATTTCAAGGCTGGTGATTTTAATCAAACCGCAGGTCACCCACAGAGTCCAAGGTTTCAGTGCTGAAGCATTAAATGCAACACGGATATCTTTGACCTTTGCTGTATAAACTGAGACCCGATGGATGTAACGATTGAAAACGCCAACATCGATTTATTCTTCAATTAAATCACATACTATAAATGTACACTATTCCAGGATCCCAGGTGAAATAAAGCTGCCTCATTTCCTCATGTTACAGCAATCCCCCTTTTTGTTTTTTTGTTTTTTTTTAATTTTCCTCAGCTGTGTTTCAGTGTTTTTGTACGGAATTAAATTTTATTACTAGAACAAGGAGAAAAAAGAAAAAAGTCTTGGTGCAGTTATTTGTTGTGAACTCGTCTCCTGGATACTCAGAGACAATAAGAGAGCGCTACAGAGAACCAGCTTGTCTTTTAAGGATGGCCAATATCCTCCCAGGAGGGAAGGAAACCGTGTCAATTACCCCGCTCTCCAGATCTGCAGATTATCTTTTGCAACCCATTCACACCGTATATTACATCACAGCTCTCATTATTGACTACCTTGCGCACTTCCCGCTATAGAAATGCTGGAAGACTTATGACCTGTGGCTAAGGAGGCTCCTGTTGGAGGTGTAAGTGACGGGAGGCTCCTGGATTCAGCACAACAATAGAAGGCTGAGTCGTTCCAACAGTGTGTGTGTACAGGCCTGTGTGTGTGTGTATATACTTGCTTGTGGTTGCCAGTGTGTGTGTGTGTGTGTGTGTGTGTGAGTATATGCTGATGTGTGTATATACATGTGTGTGTGTGTGTCTGTGGTCTGTGTGTACATGCCAGTGTGTGTGTATATATATATATATATATATATATATATATATATATATATATATATATATATATATAATAGAATAGAATAGAATAAATGTTTATTGTCATTGTACCATGTTGCATGTACAACGAAATGAAATTGTGAAACAGTCAAAAAGTGCAGCAGTCATACATACATTCAACCTTCATTTAAGAATACTAATTAGTATAAAAATAAAGGAAATGGTATAAAAAAGACTAACTAAAATAAGTTAAGACAGCCTATCCCACACACAATCATACATTCCTCACCTACTGCACATGTAAACAGTGTTTTAGATTACTGAGTGCAGTTATGGCTGTTGGATAAAAACTTATACGTTTTTTATTCTGTTTGTCCTGGCTCTGATTGTCCTGTATTGCTGTCCTGACGGTAACAGTTCAAACAGATCATGTCCGGGGTGTGATGTGTCCTTAAGGATGCTTTGGGCTTTCTTAATACAGTGTGAACCGTGTAGTTCTTCCAGTGTTGGGAGAGGGCAGCCATTGATCTTCTGGGCCATGTTTATGACCCTCTGGAGCGCTTTTCTCTGAGCCACTGTGAAGCTGGTGAACCATATGCTGATGCAGTAGGTTAGGATGCTCTCTATGGAGCTCCGGTAGAAGGACACCAGTAGTCTGTGAGCAACGTTGTTCTTCCTCAGTGCCCTAGGGAAGTAGAGTCTCTGCTGGGCCTTTTTTAGCAGCCCAGAGGTGTTCGTGCTCCATGTCAGACCCTCCTCTATCTGTACTCCCAGGAACCGGAAGTCAGCTACCCTTTCTACACAGTCCTCACTGATAAAAAGTGGAATAATGTCTGTTTTCTTCCTCCTGTAGTCAATAATCAGCTCCTTGGTCTTTGTGGTGTTGAGGAGCAGGTTGTTCTCCTTACACCACCATGACAGCTGCTCCAGCTCGTCCCTATAAGCTGACTCACCAGCCGGCTGATCCGCACAGTCTTTCAGCACCTGGCCAGGGACGCCGTCTGGTCCAGTAGCCTTCCTCAGGTTCACGGACCTCAGCGTACGCACAACCTCACTATCTTCGACTGGGAAGGTTTAAGCTGCTGGGGGCCTTGAGGTGAGGCGTGGCTGTCTCTGGTGGCTCCACCTCAAAACGTGCAAAGAAGAGGTTTAGCTTCTCTGCCAGCGTAGCGTCACCCTCAGCAGCTCCGGGGTTGGTCCTGAAATATATGAGATGCTATACTCCCTGCCACACCTGCCTGCTGTTGTTGCAGGTGGTCCTTGATCCTCCTCCTGTAGTCCAGCTTGGCCTCTCTGTATATAAACTTTTCTCAATGTTTGCTGTGTTCAAAAACAACTCATCATCTGACAGGATTTTATCTGGGTATCTTTCCTACAGCTGGACAGAAATAGAGCAGAGAACATTTCTGAGTTTAAAGTAATGTGAAGACTTTATATGAGTATTTATATTTGATTTAATCTACTGTATATTTATCAAGATGTTTTTGTTGCTTCATGCAGTCACTTTATTTTGACCTCATGGTGTTTGGATGTTGTTGACTGTAGTCACTGAGACAGAAGAATAATAAAACATAAAAATAAAACTGACATTCCATATAAACCTAAAAGTACTAAGAAAAGGAGAGAAAGAAGGGAGAGGGAAAAAATAAAAATATTTTTTTAACTCTACATGTCATGTCACTGTATCATGCGGTTTTCTGGGGAAGATTCATCTTTGGACTGCAGATCTCCAATGATGGAAATGGTCCAAAGGCCAAAGCAGAGTTAATCAAAGGAAAACACTGTGTGATGAAAGGAAGTAAGCCTCCCTCTCCTGCAACACACACAGAGAGATGGCACTGCTGACACGGCCAGTGAATTATGGTAACTGCAAGACCCGGTGAAGAACGTAGGCTGAACAGCTAGAGTCAAAAATAATAATAAAAAAAAAATAATTACTACTGGCACACTTTGTGATGATTGGCACTGATTAAAAATGCCATAAATCTGGATTTGGTGCTTGGAAGAAGAAAAATAGTGGTGTTATCCTGGCATTGGTTCAGCTAAGTGCATATCTACCTCAGAGCTGTTGAATTCTGGATTCTGATTGGTCAGGAGGTGTTGATGAATTTCCTATAGCAGAAACTCTGTCACTAATACAGCTGCAACTCACAGGTTTGTATTAATACGCTTGATCTAATGATATGCTATCATTTTTATAGTAACCATAAAGTAATTCATAGAGAGTTGTGTAGCGATACTCTACTTCCCAACAACATGACAAGCTGCTTTTTGTACTTATATTTATATTACAGATATTTATTACATTTAATAAAAGATAGTCTGGTAAGGAAACAACTGTTTATATAGTTTATATAAGGTTTTTTGGTGTAAACAATGAAACAAATGTATATTATATCCCAAATATAATAAAAAATGAATAAAAGTCTCTCAAATTAGCATTGAAGTGATTTGCCAATTTTATTCCAGTCATTCCAGAGGTTTTCATTGGTTTTAGATCTGATCTGGTTTGATCTTCTTCTTCTTCAGATGACTTGGATTTGTGCTTTGGCTCGTTATTCTGCTGGTTTGAACTGTTTAACAGAGACTTGCAGGTTTTGTATTAAAACTGATCGCTATCTATGATTCCCCTTATCCCCTGATCAGAGCCCCAGTCCTAGCTGAAGAGAAGGAACCTCATAGCATCATAGCATGATGCTGCCACCACCATGCTTCAAGCCATCTTGGTTTCTTTTAGAATAAAATCCAGTGTAAAGTTTGAATAAAATATTTTTAGTTGTTTTGTTTTTTTGCTTAGTTGTTGGTGTTTTTTGTGTGTGAGGAAGGGTTTATATCTAGCTAACCTCTGTTATTGCCCAGATACAGTATATGAAGAATATGGGAGATTGAGACTGCGTGCTGGGAGTGACTCACCAAATATTCCTGTTACTCCTTCAACATTGCTGTAGGTCTCTTGGCAGCATCCTTGGATTTTTAATCTTGTCTTTTCCTTAATTTGGAGGAAAATTGATCTATACCCTTCTCCTGATTAAAAGTGTTGGTCAGCAAGATCCCATGCATGCTTTGTTGATTATGCCATGCTAAAAACTTTTGAACATGGCACACACCTCATTATAAAAGCATGTGTAACCAGGTTACTGTAAATTTTATAATCCACCTTTTTTATTACTTGAATTCTTTTGCTTGCTATATCACATTAAAGGTAGACAAATATCTGACAAAATTCATCCTACTATCATTTTTGTTGCTCACAAAAACCTGCAATTTTTACAGGGGTGTGTAGACTTTTTATCCTCTCTAGCTATCATAATGTCATAAAGTCATTTTGTGTAACAGTAAATAAATACAGTAGAACAGTATGATGTGTTATTTGTCAATAAAACTGACAATATTGCTGGTGTTGTCAAACTGCTGTGGCATAATAGGAATAAAACATTTTGGGAGGTGATGTTAGGAAAACATTTCCGAGCATTTAATACACAATAAGTTATACAAATTGTTTAAAATGGATACCCTAACAATCTGGAAAAATATTTAGACACACAAAGAAACATGTACAAGTATAAACACATGAATACACACTCAACGCTTTGATGTTGGTCTGGAAAATGAGAACTCCAGCTGTTGATAAAATTGATTAAGGTCCTGTGTGTTTCCTAAGGTAATAAATCCAACTCCTTGTTCATTCGACCACAGAAACAGCTTATGGAAAACACACACACACACGCAATAAGACAATGGCACGAGAGACAAAAAGTCCTGAGAGAGCACAGCTTCTGTCGCAATTTAAATCAGAAAGCTGCGAGACATCTCATTCCTGGATGCCTTGTGTTCCAGTTGCCTGGAAGCATCCCAAAAGTCATGTTTACCAAAGCTACAACTGCAACTGGTACAATGTGAGCACTTTGCACTGCCAGGAATGACATGACCATTCTCTGACTAGTGTCACTCTCTAGGAAAAACCACGAAAAGAGGAAACAGGTGACTCATGGAGCAGTTCCTCTAATGGCAGCTAATAATACCAACAGCGCTACAGGGACTAGAAAAATGCATACGATGTACAAACAGCACCTGCAGGAGGACTGGAGCACAATGCAATCTCAGGTGACTCAAAGTCCCTCGGTTAATTAACACCTGAGAATGTCAGACATATGGGACCATCTGCTGTGAAATTCCACATTATTTATTTTGTATTATAATAGCCATTGTGTAAGAACATCTTCCTGACTATATGGGGTGTCATTTACATCCTTTTCTGTACTTTAACCCTTAACGTTCAAAATTGTTTTTCAAGCATTTAATTTACAGTCATAGTTATTCGGTATTTCTGAAAGTAAGTATGTTTGTGTGCTGTCAAATTATAGGCCAACATCAAACCCTCCACTTTATCTCCAAGATTTAGTCTGTAGCTCCATTTGCACAGAAATCACATAGATAAAATCTTTTAGTCAGAATATAGGCATCATCACAGTACAGAAAAAGCACTGGTGAAAGTAGTAAATGACCTGATCATTTACAAAACTTGACAGTATAGAAAATGTTTTCGATGTTAAAAGAATGGCTCTTTTCTGGCTCAGGTCTTTTTTGAGTGACCATTATTGTTTCGTATATGTAAATAGTGACTATGCATACACAAGCAAAGTTTGGTGTCCCACAAGGCTCTGCTCTAAGGCCACTGCTTTCTTTCACTATATATGCTAGATCTGGGGTACAATTATTTACAAACAATGAGTTATTTTCTGCTGCTATGCTAAATCAGGAGACAAACAACAGTTTAATAAAGCTGAGGAATGTATAAAGGACATTAGACACTAGATGCTAGGTATTTCTTCTCCAAAAGTCGTATTTCTGATCTAAAAGAACAGTAGTAGCAAAACAGTTTTGGGGTCTCAGATCAGCAGGTTAGGTACAAAGCAGGAAAGAAACAAGTCTTTTTCTTCTGTCTTTACTATGGATTTTCACAAAAGAAAACTTTTCTGTTTAAATGTAGCATACTTGCCTGAGTTATATATCCTGAATCACAGCGCAGTCTAGCTGTTAGCAGGGACTATTTTACAATGCAGAATGATTTAATTGAATGGATGCTAGCCAGGATGCTAGGAAACAGGAACAAAACTGAGATAAATACAGTGTAGTGTAGCACAAAAATATATAACTGTAACGTTAGAACAACAGCCAGCACACAACATTAGCCAGACACACAAAACGTTGTTTTGTCCAATGTTTTAAATGCAAATTTTGATTATCATTTGTCATCCTTTTGCTTTTATCCACTGAGATTGTGGCATCGGGTCGTGCACCTAGGGAGAAAAGCTATTTATAAAAACTGTGTATTTATATTATAGGCTATTTTATTGTGTGCTGATTTATACATGCAGGTTGCACAGTGCTAAACTGGAGGCTATAAATGTTCCAGGACGAAACTAAAGAAGGAAACCTGACATGTCTTGAATGATTGGATAAAATTTGTGGTAGAAAGACATATTTTCTAAATGTTACTGTTGACCCAAGTGACCGCATAAACACTAGATTCTCGGGCCAATTCAAACGCTAAATAATAGACCTATAGTGTGTATGTGTGTGTGTCTGTGTGTGTGAAAGAGAGAGAGAGACAGTAAATATTTTAACTTTTCACTCTCTTTCAATTTATGATGTCATAATTTTGGTGCTCTGTTGTTTTGAAGCTTGGCGCAAGGATCATAAAATGAGAAACCGTCTACAGCTACAGACTAACCAGCTATGCATAAAAGATTTACAGTGTGTGTGTGTGTGTGTGTGTGTGTGTGTGTGTGGTTGTGTCTGCCTGAGATACTCTTCGTGTTTGGATTGGATCAGTTATCAAATTATAGCGATGAAGCATTTCCATACAAATCTTCAGTTAAATAGTTGGTGAAGACAGAATGGTGGAATTATTCTATAATGAATGTGTGTGTGGGTTTAGAGTTACAGCGCCACCTTCTGCCAAAGAAAATATTCACAGGCAGATTGTATCAGTGAGTCCACTGCTTTAGTTTAAAGTGGCTTTGATTGGATTTCAGAATAATTGTATTAATTAATCATTTATTTAATTATTTAAGTAATTCTTATTTATCTGTTTATTTTATGTGTTTCTTATTAATAAAACGTACATAGGGTGAGGAAAATGTTTAGAACTCAAGAAGTGTAATAGGGGAAATTCATACCTGAATATTTTAACGAATTTATGAAAGATTTTTAAAACATTACAGAAATATTGATTTGTTTATTTTTTATTTACTTGGTCTGTAATAGAAATGAAGTGAATTGGACCTTCATTTCAATTTTACATTTGTATCTTTGTTCTGTAACCTAAGAACATTGCTTTAATCTATCTATCTATCCGTCCGTCCATCTGTCTGTCTGTCTATCTATCTATCTATCTATCTATCTATCTATCTATCTATCTATCTATCTATCTATCTATCTATCTATCTGTCTATCTGTCTGTCTATCTATTTGTGTGTCTGTCTGTATGTTTGTTGTACAACTTTTATTAAAAATTAATAAGTAAAATTAAAAAGTAATCAATGAATTAATGAATGATGAATACATTTGGGGTTTTTTTCCAATTCAATGAATGTAATGTAATTAAAATGACATTTTTGTATTTTATTTTGATTTGATCTCACTTTTAATTTCTATTGTTATCTTTTTTTTTATTGATGACTGCAAGCAGACATAAACGTGAGAGGATAAAAAACAACAACACTTTTCTGTAGCCATAACTGTCTGATTATACAATTTAGACATTCAATTCAATTTTGACAATTTAGAACAAATATTAAGAATAGTACAGTAACTAAACTTTATACATAAACTATATTCCATCTTAAGGACATGCGTAAAGTGTAAAGAGGTACTTCAAGCTTTTCTGTACATGTTTAATTGACTGATCTATCACATAGTGATGAGTCTAGCTGAATCTAGATGATGTGTTAATATTTATGAGTCTTCTAACAGATGTTTTGTTATTATTGTGTTGTCTTCAAGTTCCCCAGAGACAAAATAATAGAATATGTATTTATTATCAAGTAAACATGTCTCACAGAACACAGAGGATTCATTCTCACAGAGTAATGGTAGGTTTTACAAATAGAAAAGCAAACCTCAGTGAGGAAACAAATCATTTCCTGTACCACCTATTGCATTTCCGCCCACATTTAGAACAGCTAACACTACTCAAAACATGCTAACACTAACTAACTATTCCTAATAATTCATCTTTGCAAATAATAAGAGGAAATAAATCAGAAATTAGACCATAATTCATTTTGTCGTTATCTCCATCACTTATCAGTTTCCTGCTTCTTCTTTTTCTTATTTTTGTTTGTTCTTATGCTTCTAAATTTCAGACAGGAATGTCCTCTGGAAGCTTCAGGTATAAAGTTCATATGCCACGACTCAAAGGATTGGCATTGGAGTAAGTCGCAAAGCGGGATGCTGAGATGTTGCTGCACTTTTCAAGTGAAAATTTCAGATTATTTAAACGATCAGCCCTCTGGGGCAGTTGTCTTTCTTTAATTGCCCTTTAGCTAGAGCTCTGATTAAAGGTATACAGCCTCTATGAGTGATGGTAAACCTCCTGGAGGGTAAAAGAGAAAGAAAAGCTCATAAGGAAGCAGAACCCTGTATGTGTGTGTGTGTGTGTGTGTGTAGTTACTATAAAGTTATGTGGTCATTTACATGGTTTATTCATGCTGGGGATTTAATAAAGCGTGTAATTCCTGCCTGTCTGCACATTATCAGACAGTGACAGTTTAATCTCTGGGTCTGTAAAGTGACTTCTAAAAAAGAAAGAAAAGAAAAAGAAAAAAAGGACGGCGTCTTGCTTTTAAATTTTGTCTTGATTTATTTGTGTTGCCAAAAATTATACTGATTACATCTCCAATTGTTGTAACCTGTTTTGATTCATTCTGTATTGCTTGGGGAGCTAGATTTAGTTTAGTTTTGTGTTTTTTTTAAAGGAATGCTGTGCCATAAAAACCATACTGTTGCGAGGCATGGGACGAGTTGGCGGCTGAATCCGTTTGCGGAGTTTATTTGAGAAAACAACAGGCAAAAATCAGTGAAACAAACAAATCCAAATCACAATCCAAACAACGAGAAAATCCAATGAGAGAAAACTAGGTCAAACACAGAGCAATGGCAGAAAAACAATGGAATGCTTGGTTATGTAGCAAATACTGACAATCCTTCGCCCCATGGTATCGGTGGAGCCGACAGGCAGGACGTGATCACATGGTTAATATTCCAGAAAGGACTAAAGGTTGGAGAGGGAATGGCAGGTGAAGCCGCTACACATACAGTGCTATCCCAGTGTATTTGATCAGCTAAGACATGTCCAGTGTTTGCTACTTACTTGCCCAGTAGCTCCAAACAAGCAAAGCAAGAACACAGTGTTTTTGTTACTCCGCCCCCTAGCCTCATTAATGGTTGATTATCCTGATGCTCCACCTACAAACCACAGAGATTTTTGTACATATTTTGTACTACTGAGCCAATCCTCTGGTGAGTTTGGTCCAACGTTTCCTCAATTCTTTCGCTCAAAAATGGATAAAACCTAAAAACATTTTCAAATCCTGTCACAAACAACATTTTATTAAGTGTTTATAGAGACATTATGAGGAAAAATAAAGCTCTGAAGGAATCAGCAGTGAACAGTAGTACCATTGGTGAGTGGATGTAACTAAGTACAGTTGGCATGCTTTGCTAATCTGCAAAGAAACAAAGCAAAGCATGTAACATAAATCTGATTCATCTGCTTACATTGATGCTGATGTTTTTCCCTAGTTTACCAAGGGGCGATGTATTCATAGAAAAGTTCAAGTTAACTTTTCCACGCAAACGTTTGTATCTTCAGAGTAAATGTTGATATCAAACCCATTTCTGCTCTCGGAGATGCTCCAAGTGCTTGTTCATCTAAAAAGCAGCTCGAATTTGATCTTCAACCAGTGTAAGGTTATCCAACAGACACGCGTCTAAAACATACTAAAAGCCAACATATTCATTTTAGATCAGACTCAAAGCCAGAACATCATTCATTTCTTTACACTGATTGAAGACATCCCATAAGTGACTTTCCGTTCTGCTGACGGCCTGGAACACCACCGTACTGGTAAAAAAGGGTTAATAAATAAATGAGGTACAAAAGGAATAAATGACGTCCTGGTAAAAGTAACGCTTTATCACATCACCATGTTGTTGATTCATATCCTTTAAAAGCACAGAGGGTTTTATTTCTTAAATATGTGGTGGCTTTACAGTATCACTTATCAAAATACTTTTGATCTTTTTCACACCTGGATCTGTTTTGCCGTCACAGCCAACCCCGGAACAGCGTAACATCAAGATCCTAAATAATTCTTTCAGATTTCCTCAGCACTGGTCACCATCACAGTGATGTATCACCACAACCGCAGTGTAAAGAACACACTGAAATGATCCACACCCCCCCCAATCCAGACCTCACTGATGATTTATAAGTCACTTTGGAGGGGGAGAAATGCCTGGAACGTTCTGTCCGACCCCTTGTACCCTTGCTTTGTACCCCCTGCATACCACAGATGTTCAGCAAACAGCTCATGTAAACTTGTTATTTTTCCCTCCGGGTTATTTAGCCCAGATTGGATCAGTCTTTTGGATGCAAATATTTGTCCTGATGTAATTGTGTAATTGCGATTTTTCTTACGCATGCTGTTGCAATGTCAACAACCACAAGTTTGTTGTTTTTCTTCTAAGTGTCACACAATCCCATTCCAAGCACGAGGAACTTCTGAGATACGGCCTCGCTCGTGTCGTCCTCTCGAGTGCTGGACGATCGCCTCGCTCTTTCGAGGGTTCCAACATTTTTCTTTTGCTCCGCTGGAGACGTTTGCCTGAGAGACTGTGAATTGAATTTCACAAACGTTTCCTCCAGGTGATGTATGACAGTCCTATGAGGGGCACCAAAGAGGCCTCGTGTTCGGACCGAGCGCTTTGGGGAAACACTGGACTCATGAGATTAGAAGGAAAACAAGAACTCTGGAGAATGAAGCACTCAAGCAACTGCTGATGGTGTGGATAAGAAAAAAAATGCAACAGTGTTGGATAAAATAATTACAGCATTTATTCTATTATAATGATTAATCTCCTGAAAATTAACAGTAGAGTCTAAAAAATGCCTCAATAAAGAGTAAATAATACAAATAATTACCAAATAAAATACATAAATAGAACATAATAATAATAATAATAATAATAATAATAATAATAATAATAATAATAATAATAACTGATGGATAACATAATTAAATAAGTAATCAAATAATTAAATTAATTAATTTATTTATTAAAAATTATAAACATTTCCTGATAAATAGTAAATAAAAAATAATAGTAAATATTAACTAGCATTTACTTTCAAATAAATAAATACATAAATACATAAAATACATAATAATTATATTAGTGAATAGTACATAATTAATAATCACATTGCATTAAAAATATTAAATATTTTCTTAAATATCACATTTACTTTAATAAATAGTATAAAAATTATAATAAATAATATCAATTGCTAAATAAATAAATAAATAATAAAAGACCTATGTATGTATTATTCGTACATAATAATTACTGTAAAATATAATAAATTGTAAATAATTATTATATTATATATAATATTATATTATATATTTTAATATATATAAAGTTATATAACCAATAATAAAAAGTATAATATTTAACATTCAGACAGTTCACGCAACCTATTGCTGTGCAACTTGATCAGTATTACAGTATTAGTTTAATTTTTTAGCAATGCAACTGCAGGCCTTTTCTTTCATTCCTAAAGCACATGACCACTTATTAAGAGTTGATTTAATGAATAAAATTATATCTAAGTCATCGGTTATAGAAGTGCAGAAGCGTTATTAAGGTCATGTGCTGCCCCCTGCTGGCCTGATTGTGACAATACAGTCAAAGTAGATTGAGCAGATTTCCAAACACAGGTCTGGAAGTTTCCACCGTTTGGTTCTAGTGTGAATCTCACTGATATTACATTTACACCCTGTATGTAAAGATAACTTCTCCTTCACTGCAACGTGTGCATGCTTGAGACATTAATAAATTCTACAATTTTTCTTTTCTTTTTTTTAATACCAAACATTAAAACAATTAAAACATCATATTAAATCATGAATTTATAGATTATAAAAACGTACATTTAGTTTATTATTTTTTTATTTACACAACCTGATCATTTTCATCCCTTTTAAATAATCATAATCTTCCCCAAGCCACATGTTCAACAGGAAGTTGAATCATCCACGTCTTCTGAAGATCATGAGAAGAAGAAAAGTAATGTCTCTCATTCTTTTTCTTTATCATCAGTGATATTGGTGAGCGATGGGCGAAACAAATCTTCCTGATACACTGACTGATTCGTACAGAAGTCCTAAGAGGCCATGAGTTATGAGACCTTTTTCTTTCTTGTTTTCACGTGATCTCGTACGACTTAATGTTTCTGTGTATTTGGCATAAAAACATGTTCTAGAGGCAGCAGAAGTACAGTAACACAGCACCATGGATGATCGGTTGTACTTTGATCAGGGACCAGAGCATAGATGACATAGGCAGTTGCCTAGTGTTCAAAATGACGGACAATAGGTTGTTTTTTGTAGAAGGTGCTCTTGTGATCATGAGATCCTACACCCATACATTAAGCAAAATTGTTTCTCCCAGTTAACATAATTTTAGTACTAATCGATCATCGAACTGATTAAAATATTGTGAGAATTAAATAGAATTAATATCAACATATAATGATGACACAATGACAATGATGAGAGAGTGGACAGTTTCTGGTACCTGGGTGTTTTCATCACACAGGACCTGTCATGGTCCTGTCACATCAACACCCTGGTAAAGAAGGCCTGGCAGCGTCTGTAAAAGACTTTAAACTACCCTCTCAGGTGCTGAAGACTTTCTACACTTGCACCATTAAGAATGTCATCACTTTCTAGTTTGAGAACAGCACCATGCAGGACAGACGAGCCCTCCGGAGGGTGGTGCGGTCAGCTGAACGTGCCATCTGCACTGAACTCTCTGACCTGCAGGCCACCTACATTAAGCAGTGATGGACCAGGACCAGGAAGATAGTGAAGGACCTCAGCCAGGGCCAGGAATATAGTGAAGGACCTCAGCCAGGGCCAGGAATATAGTGAAGGACCTCAGCCAGGGCCAGAAATATAGTGAAGGACCTCAGCCAGGGCCAGGAAGATAGTGAAGGACCTCAGCTAGTGCCAGGAAGATGGTTAAGGACCTCAGCTAGTGCCAGGAAGATGGTTAAGGACCTCAGCCAGGTCCAGGAAGATGGTGAAGGACCTCAGCCAGGGCCAGGAATATAGTGAAGGACCTCAGCCATCCCAAAAATAGACTCTTTTTCTGCTTTATTTGTTACATTTTTATATTCATTATAGGACAGTTGGAAAAAACATTTCACTACATTTCCTATTGCGTATGATGTGTATGATGTGTATGATGTGTATGATGCGTATGATGCGTATGATGTGTATGATGCGTATGATGCGTATGATGCGTATGATGTGTATGATGCGTATGATGCGTATGTGACAAATAAAATTGGAATGTGAATTGAATTTGAATCTTGATGCCATTATAATACAACAACATCTCACATCACCAGTGCACCCAGTTACCATACATATTAGTATTGCCATTTATGTGCACTTAAACTCTATTTCTAAAACAAATGAGTGAAAAAAGAAAATGATCAGGGGCACAAGGCAGGATAAAAAAAGACAAAAGAGCAATATAGAGGCAGAAATCTAAAATCTCGCCTAGGGCACCAACAGAGCCTGGGCCGGCCGTGTCAGGGACTCTCACTCAAACTGAGACAATTAAGTCGAGATCACGAGAAAACAAGTCTTGTTATGTCGAGATCGTGAAAAAATTAGGTTAGAAAACAAGATAGAAAACAAGATAGTTTCACTGCTGCTACAGAGTACTTCAATAAGGCTGGAAATTCATTCATTGTACAGCACCTAATACTTTTAAGTTAACATATACATTATTATAACATATTTTTCATTCTTATATTTTATCTAACTTAGATTGTACTGTGAGCAACTGCAACTTCATAAAATTTCCCAGAGGGGATCAATAAAGTATTCTGTGTTTGATTTCTAGGTTTCTAAACACTTTGAACCCTCTCACTGATGCCCTCTTCTGGACATTGACAATAAAGTCTAAAAAATAAATAAATAAATATAAATAATAATTAATTATAATAGTAAATCATACTTATAGCATATTATAATTGTAAATTAATAATAATAAGGATAATAATAATAATAATAATAATAATAATGAATAACAATTAAATAAATAGTAAAATAATTGAATTAAATTAATTAATGAATTAATCAAATAACAAAATAAAATAAAAATACCTGATAAATAGTAAATAAAAAATGATAGTAAATATTAAATATACTTTAAATATTTTTTGTTTGCTAAATAGTAAATAATACTAACAGTATATAACAATAGTAAATTATTATTATTATTAATATTAATAATAATAATGAATAGCATAATCAAATAATTACATTTAATTAATCAATTAATTAATAATATTAATAATATTATAAAAAAAGCCTACTCAATAGTCAATTTAAAAAAGAATTGTAGTAAATATATGTATGTATATAATTTTACATTTTATATTTTTGTGTGTTGTATCTTGTAACTGACTAAGCTGACAAAGACTAACACAAGAATTTCCCTCATGGGATCAATAAAGTCTATCTATCTATCTATCTATCTATCTATCTTTTAAATTAATTGTAAATTGCATATGAAAAAATAAAAAATAAATAAATAAATAAATAAAAATAATAAAATAAATAAAAAATAAAAAAGGGGTAGAAGAGATAGAAAGAATAAAAAGGGAGTAATGGGTGAGGGATAAGATTAATAAAAATAAAATTGTTTTTTAATAACCAAGTTATAAAACCTTTATCGTCATATAAACAATTATTATTTTTTTAATTACTATTATTACTATTTATATAATGACAAATTTGGTGAAAATTTCAAATCTGCATTTATTTACTTATTTATTTGATTTATATTTCGTGGTGGTAATTATGTAGTTTGACAATAAACAAAAATGTAAGTAATAAATAATAAAAAAAAATAGAATAAAATAATAATAATAGACCCACACACCTTGTTGAATAAGTTGTTGTTGCAGCTAAACATTAAGTATTTACTAACTGAAAGACACAATGTTGTACTGTTTTTGGTTGTTTTTTATTAATTATTAAAACCCAGAACAATGCGCAGCTTTGATGAAGATGTTTCAAGACGATTCAGTAGCTCTTGGGGCTTTCGTACGATTCGGGGAACGGCACCGACATGTGACCCGAGCCCATGACCAGCGGCAAGATCCCGGCGTTCGGCACCACGTTCCAGGAGAGAGTCAGAGTCACGTTCTTATTCGCCCTGGGGTTATAATAAATACATATTTTACACACAGTTCCACACAAACGGTCATGCATTTGGAACTCAGACACACGATGGATTATATCTAATAATTGGACAAAGATTTCTAACACAGAACCAAGCAATAGAATACACATATAAAAAATACATAAATAAATAAAATAAATTAATAACATTTAAAAAATAATGTTTACAAAAATAATGTATAATAATAAATCATATAAAAAATAATAATTAAATAATAAACACTGAGTAGTTTAGTAGCTTCAGTTTTCTGAACATAAACCTGAGCAGATCTGCTTCAGCCAATCACATGCGTTTATGCAAATGATGTAGCCAAGGTCATTTGACTGGACGTGAAAATAAAGTGCACTTCATAGGGTGCATACAAACCCTAAATTCTACACTATACTGTTCAATAAAGCACATTAGGTATTGAAACAACATGTGTTTTAAGGGGAATTTAGACAGGAATGATAGCTTTATGTAATATGTGGATAAATAATAATGATGATGATGATGATGATGAAGAATGTTCGCACCTCAGGCCATTTCCATCGTCAAAGAAGTAGTATTTGGACTTCATTTCCTTCAGTTCAAGTTTGGTGTTTTCTCCTCTCTTGACAATCTTGTCCCATAAGACCACCTGGTTCAGTGCCTGTGGAGAACACACACACACACACACACACACAAATACAAATATAGTACTAATAAAACTGCACAATGTGATTAGAGTGTAGTATTTTTATGAACACCTACGTTGCTTTTGGTTGAATATTCAGCAGACAGATAGAGAAAGAGCTCCTTCACGTTCCAGTCGAATATCGGCTTCAGATGTAACAATCTGTTATGGTAAACAACATGAGGGTGACCACACACACACACGGGTTACTGACTGGGCCACAATGGACACACTGCTTAAGAGCCCTGGCCACTAGAAATCAGTGAGACACTGAATGGCCTTGGGATCAGCGAGCGTCAGGGGGCATCAGCGAGCGTCAGTGGGCATCGGCGAGCGTCAGAGGGGATCGGCGAGCGTCAGAGGGGATCGGCGAGCGTCGGGGGGGATCGGCGAGCGTCAGAGGGGATCGGCGAGCGTCGGGGGGGCATCAGCGAGCATCGGGGGCATCAGCGAGCGTCAGGGGGCATCGGCGAGCGTCAGGGGGCATCGGCGAGCGTCAGGGGGCATCGGCGAGCGTCAGGGGGCATCGGCGAGCGTCAGGGGGGCATCGGCGAGCGTCAGGGGGGCATCAGCGAAAGTCAGGGGGCATCGGCGAGCGTCAGGGGGCATCGGCGAGCGTCAGGGGGCTTCGGCGAGCGCCAGGGGGCGTCGGCGAGCGTCAGGGGGGCTGCGGCGAGCGGCAGGGGGGCTTCGGCGAGCATCGGGGGCATCAGCGAGCGTCAGGGGGCATCAGGGAGCGTCAGGGGGCATCAGCGAGCGTCAGGGGGCATCAGCGAGCGTCAGGGGGCATCAGCGAGTGTCAGGGGGCATCAGCGAGCGGCTGATCCACAGTGGGGATAGGCGAGCGTCAGAGGGGATCGGCGAGCGTCAGGGGGCGTCGGCGAGCGTCAGGGGGCGTCGGCGAGCGTCAGGGGGCGTCGGCGAGCGTCAGGGGGCGTCGGCGAGAGTCAGGGGGCGTCGGCGAGAGTCAGGGGGCGTCGGCGAGAGTCAGAAGGGATTCAGTGATTAGTTGTTGAGAGTCAGTGGGGAAAGAAAAAAAAAGTCACTAAATGGGTAAAAAGGTCACCAAATCTAGCGACAATATAAATGGGCAACACAAGGAGGATACAACATTTTTGGTTTGGTTCTGAACGAAAATGGACCAAGGCAGACTCAACATGTCACTGACTGTGGAGCTGGACTTTAAAGATCTGTTGGTTGTGTTTATGAAGAGAAAAGTTAGACGAGGCCGTCTTATTGCTTTGTGTGGAATAGGGTGGAGATTTGCACCAGGCGTAATCTGTCCCTGGTCTGTGCATTAATGTTTACATGCAGAACTTTAATGCAACAAGCTTCAGACATGCAAAATCAACCGTCGCATAAATCAAAGGATATCAGCAGAGAGGTCAAAGGTCACAAAACCCAAATCACTCCTTTCCCTTGGTCCTGTGAAGTCGTCCACGTTTTTTCTGGAGAGCAGGAAGCACAGTAAGAATTAGAAACATTTACAAACTCATACACACAATAATGAGCCTCACATAGTTTCAAAATATTTGTCTGTATTGCTTAACCACGCCCCCATCACCAAAGCTCCGCCTCTAGAATCTATAGCGGTTTGCAGAGTGTCTACAAAATGACCAAACACGAACAATGATTCCGGCCCGGAAAGTGGTTTCATAATGTTTTTTTCAGCCATAAAATACTTTTATACTGTGGTAATGGGTTAAACCATTACATATGAACACGGTCTACATATTCTGTAGATTATCTGTACATTTAAAAAGTAATGAATATCGATTATTGCCCCTTTAACGTGATCATTTGTGATCTAGCCTAGCTTTGGCTTCCTCTACTTTAATAAAAAAAAAAAAACAAATGCTGTAGTTATATGGAACATGCAAGCACGGAAATATTGCAGGAATGTTTTATTTAAAGCAGAAGAAGGTGTTACAGATATTAATAAATGAATAAAAGCAGACGGTTAGGACTCACAGGAGCACTTTAGAGACGTGTATATTCACCGGTACGCTTCTGTCTCTGAACGCCGTTGTGATGAAGCAGCCGAAAGTGAGCGCGGCCATTACACTGAGAGAGAAGGCGAACAGAGAGTTCGCTCTCGATAAAACTGTGTTCATAATTCACTCTGTCTCTAAATAAACCGATAATAATAAAAAGAACAATTAGCTACGCGGACTACAGGAAGTCTGAATGAAAGCAGGAAGTCTTGCAGGAAAGATTTTTTTTCCGACGTGTTATTAGTTTTCTTTGCATACCCGTATTCAGACAAAAAAAAATCCCGCCTTCGTGCGTTATGATTGGTTAGATCCTAATCCACGTTAAGCTTCACGATTGGTTAGTGCATTATGACTAGGAGAAGTGCGCTGATTGGACGTTTGAGACGTCTTTCAAGATATTATGGCAACCCAATGATCCACGCAGTAAAGTTTTTACTTTATTATTTGATTTATTAGAAAGTTCATTTTAAATGCTAGTGTTGATAGGCAAGAAATGGACATTCCACATAATATTATATAATATTTATGTATTTTATGTACTTGTGTATTTTGTTTATTTATTTATTTATTCATTCATTCATTCATTCATTCATTCCTTCATTTATCTAAAATCCAAATTAATAATGTTCAGCTTAACCTCTTTAATAACCTCTGCCCAGTTCCTAATTTTTTGGTTATTTATTTGTATAACTGTTTTTTTATTATTTAAAAAAAATGAAGCCAGAAACATAATATAACATAATAATAAACATAATAATAATAATAATAATAATAATAATAACAATAACAATAAAGGTAATAGCAATAACAATAAATAAATAAATAAATAAATAAATAAATAAATAAATAAATAAATAAATAAATAAATAAGTAAGAAAAATGTAATAATTGTTATATTTTAATTCTGGTTCTGTTTTGAGTATCAGTGTTTATACATATACGTGAACATAAGCATATAGTAAATTTCTGATCACCTGTTTTTCTTTTCCAAGCAAAGATGTGTATCAAATTAACACATGAATATATTTTCTATTAGTGATCTCCCCCAGTTCCATCCTGAACACCTTCTACAGGTGGGTCAGTAGAGAGCATCCTGACCAGCTCACTATCACTGTCTGGTATGGGAATTGTGTGAATAGCTGAGAAGACTCATCAGGAGCTCTTTATCCACCATCAGCATCTCTTTCAACAACCGCCACATCCACAGACCACCACAACGGCTTTCCTCCAACTACATCCATAAAGTCTTCACTCTCCTGCTATCTGGGGCAGAAGGTAAAGGAGTGTACAACATGCCATACCACAACCAAGCTACACACAACTTCTTTTCTGAAAGTTCTTCAACTCTTCTGGGAAGGATTTCCACAAGGTTTAGGAGTGTGTTTATGGGAATTTTTGACCGTTCCTCTAGAAGCGCATTTGTGAGATCAGGCACTGATGTTGTGATCAAGAGAGGGTCTGACTCACAGTCTCCACTCTAATTCATCCCAAAGGTGTTCTATCAGGTTGAGGTCAGGACTCTGTGAAGTTCCTCCACACCAAACTCGCTCATCCATGTCTTTATGGACCTTGAAGCATTAAGAGTTCCTTTCATTGGAACTAAGGGGCCGAGTCCAACCCCTGAAAAACAACACCTGAATTCAATGAATTGGAGGGGTGTCCCAAAACTTTTGGCAATATTGTGTATGTGTAGCACCAGGGTCAAGGAGAAATCACATTTTATTCCAGTGTGCAGGATATAGAGGAATGACAATAAGAACTCTCCTGATAATAACATTAAGATAAAAACAGACTTTTTGTTCTTGCAGTGGTTCAACTCGTGTTTAAAGTAAGTCACGTGATCTCCAAATAATAGGATTATTTAACGGTCAGCTTTGAGCGCCACCAAGTGGACTTTCTAGTATCCTGTGACGAAAAAAGATATATTTATTTCGAATATTTTTTCTTAGAATTGAATATAATTCCACATATATTTTTTGGATTTTATTTTAAAATGTATTAGATTTATAACCAAGCACGCGCATACAATCAGACCACTCGTTAACCTCGTGCAGCGTGCAGGGGACGGTCCGGCCCAGCGGTGGGGATTTCCCTGGCGCATGCGCAGTTGACGAGTAAAAGTGAAAGTGTTGGGTTTTCTAGGGGAAGTTTATTGCTGTCTGCGCTTCATTTGGTGCCATCAGAAGCTACAGAAAGGAGCTGGTTTTAAGAGCTAAGCGCAGCCATGGGGGAAATTTCCACAATCTATAAACTCTCTGTGATCGCGTTTGCGCTATTCGGCGGTGGTGAGTATCACGCATACAAAAATACACAGTGAGATTATTTCAATGGCAGTCGGTGTGTAAAATACATCATATCATGTTTACTAGATAGCACTGACATTATTTAAAAGGAATACTAAATAAGAAGAGATCACTACTGGAATATGCAGTGTCCTTTTTCCTGTATGGGATTTGATAGGTGTCAAAAATGCTCCACTTTTGTTTTCAGAGATCTCAGAAAGATTGATTTGGGACAAATGCAAAATAACAGGGTTATATAGTTGAAAATAAGTATTCTGTATTTGTTTTACAGTATTGTTTGTGTTGTTTTTGGAGATCTTTGGAGGAATTGCCTTCGCTTTCACTTTTTGCTTCGTTGGTGCCAGCTTTTGTTTTTGGCTGCCATTTTATTTACTCGCTGCCAGTTTCCTCATTGGGGTTTGTGGCTATGTTTTGGAAATTGATGCCAAATTGATGAAGTTAGGACAGAGCACTACTCTGGATTCACATTTGCTGCACGCAGGACTGTATTTCTGTGTGCCTGGCCGCCACACCCACCAAACATGTGCAGACTCTGAGATACAGTGCCAACGTCTTCAAGAGGTGTGCAAAGACAAAACCTCCATCTTGGGTTCCCAAGCTTGTATTCTTGTAAACGAAACTCTGTGCATAATCCAGCTGCTCAGCACTCACATCACGTCATTTCTACCTGAAGTATTTAGGATATAATCATGCCTGTCTGGGCCTGCTGTTATTTCCGATCGAATCCAGTTGAATCGTTTATCAACACACTGAGCTGGACCGATTTCTCCAAAATATGCAAAGTAATTGAAATGCTTTGACGCAGAATAGGAAAGGATAGGGTAATCTGCTTTTGCTAGCAGTAAATCTAACTTTGGTAACCTTTAATCCTTGAAGGTATAAGACAATAGTAGGCCAGATCCAGTAGGCCGGAGCGCGGGCCTTGGTTTCCTTTTCTACACTAATTTGCATTTCAAATTCCACACACGAGCTTCCTCTGCCTATCACACAGCAGTTATTGAAAATGGAGAGTGAGGGCTAGCACTTGGGGAAAAAGAAAGCTCTATCTGCCCTGTTTTGTATTCTTTCAGCATTATGGTGAACACATTTTGAGTCACAGTTGTTCCAGATCGAGGATTTCAATCTCGCTATTTTCTTTCTAAACGCTCCTGCTGTGAAGTGTGATTTTTGAGGGAGAGTACGTAACCGATTACAAAGATGAACAACAAGCAACTTTAAAAAATAAAGAGGCAAAGTTCTAGTCTGATGTTACCGTAATAATCTCCCAGATTTTGTGTTTACATGTTATACATAATTATTGCAATTTCTTTCTTTTTGATTATTGGTTAGATAAATTCACGTTCCATTTCATTTTATCATGACTATTATGTTTGATGTGATGGCTGTTCAGCCATTTTTGGTCTTTTTTTGGTCTTTTTTGTTTCAGTTAAATTTTCCATATGATGCTTATGAATACCTTTAACACAAATAATATAGGAATAATATAAAAAGCATGAATATTATTTTACTATTTTTTTCTTAGCACTACTATGTCTGTCTACAGTGTCTTCAATGCCCCAGCTCTCTACTGTATATTTTTGCTGTATTCTTTTCACTGAGAGAAAGTCAAAGTGTTAATAAGAGTCACTTGTGTGTGTTCGGGTGCAGCGTTTAGTTCGAGATGCTCAGTGTTGGAGTGCTGGTTTGTTCAGGAGAGGCCGGGTGGTGGAGGTTTCTCGACGAGAATGACCCAGGAGAAATCCGCGCTGTACATCAGAACCGACCCTGACAGCGAGATAATTGAACACAAACCTTCATCAGACATCAGTCCCTCCAGAATTTACTACGTGTCAGGTCAGTTTGCTGTGCATTTGATGTATAGTTGAATATTAATAACACTCTTGCTGTATTTGATAACAAATTTTTCGCTCCAGATCCTGCGTCCACTTTCTGCAGCTCTGCCCTCCATCCACCAGAGGGCACTGTGGAAAAACCGCAGTGTGAGATAAACCCTTTCATCCCTCAAGCCTCCATGGTCAAATGGGCCGCCCCTCTGACCGCCTCCGCACAAAGCCCCATCTACCTGAATGCCGACTGGTATTCTGTATCAGCACAAGGTCTTCACGGAGAACTGACGCTGGCCAACGTGATGCGGGCGCCGTCTGGGTCTAAAGAGCCGAGCGGTAATTAGATTAGATTTGCACGTTATATTAGAATTTATTTCATTACATCACTGTTGAAATTTCAAATCTGATTAGTCAGAAGGTGTTGATTCATTTTCTAAAATTCGGCTACAATTCGCAGGTTTCTATTAGCACACTAATACCCATGCCTTATTGTTTCTATGGTAACAAACAACAACTCTGTAACTTGTTACATCTTCAGGACAGAGGAGTTTACGCTTTGTGGTTGCTCGGCTCTGAGCAGTACTCTGACTGATCTGTTTACAAAGCACTATAAACAACTTTTAACAGAAAATAACACCATATGTATGTTTACAACTTTACAAATGACAAATAATTTGTATATTTGATATAGAAGATTTCTGTTTGTCACTGAATCAGTTTTATACAGAAATACTAGCACAATCTTTGCTATTAATAAAAAAGTTAATAACAATAATAATTTAAAAAAAAAAATTTAAAAAAAATAATAATAATTAGATAGATTAGATTAGACTTAACTTTATTGTCATTGTGCAGAGTACATGTACAGAGCCAATGATAATAATGATAATGATAATGATAATGATAATCTGAGAAACAAATTTGATTAAAAAAAATATCCAAACTGTATCATCCAAATCAAAACAATAAAAAACGATTGAAAAACAAAAACTATAAAATCAAATTAAGTTCTTTATTTACTTCACAGCTGAATAAGCTTCATCGCTTATTTAAATTCAATTTATTTGTATAGCCCTTTTTTAACAATACACATTGTCTCAAAGCAGCTTTACAGAAATATAAAAAACAGAGAAGGAAAAAAAAATTTAAAGTTTTAATTAAAGTTACTATTTTATGCTTATTTTATTATTTTTTATTATTTATTTATATAATATTTTATAATATTATTTTTATTTATTTATTTATTTATTTAATTATTTATTAAAATTTCAGGAGTATTATAAAAACATTGGTTTTATTATAATTAATTCATTTATAATTAGTAAAATAGTTTATTAGCATAATTTGCTGTAATATAAATGTATTTTTTTACTAATCAGCTAGTATTATTTAATTAATAAAGTTCATAACCAATCAAGATTAATTAATGGGCTTTTAAAATCCTCCTGAAATTAAACATATGCACCTGAGAAAATTAATTTTCTTTTCATTGAATTGCACAATTAATTCAAAATAATTTTTTTCTTGTTAGTATTTAACTAGTAAAGTTTTTAAAATAATCTTGAAAAATATCAATTAAAGAATTATTCTAAAATATCACTCAATCAGTTAATTTCTAATGAAATTTATTTTTAGCATTAAATATCTGTCACTCTTCCGTTTTTCCCTTTACTTCTCCTCTCAGTAATCCTCAGTGTCTCCAGTAAAACTTCCATCGTCCGCTCCAGACTGGGAGAATCGGTTCTCCTGGACTGTGGGTACTGGGTCGACCCGTCTTCACCCCTGCACAGTTCTGGCTTCGCTGTGGAGTGGCGCTATCAGTTCCGCGGTGAAGGCAGGCTGGTCGTAGCCTACAACGGACTGAACGACCGCTTCGCCGAGACGTCAGGGACCGACGCTGAGCTGGACCTCACGGGTCTTTACGAGACAGGAAACGCATCACTGATTCTGAAAGAGGCCCAAGTCAGCCATGTTGGAACGTTCATCTGCACCATTTACCTGCCTCACCTCCTGGCTCAGGTGGCCTTAGAGCTGGAGGTTGTAGGTGAGGGACATTTCAGTCACCTTACTGTTGTTCTCTTCCCTGATTGTTTACACGTGACCTGTATTTATGAGTTTGAGAAGCTGCACTTTTAAATAAAATTATTCGTTATTAGCTCAGAAGTGCATTTAGACAAGAATCGTATTAAAATCCGCTTCATCTAGAAAACAATCACGTACATATATATATTCTCTCTCTCTTCTCTCTTTCTCTCTCTCTCTGTATATCCTCCTCCCTGTAGAGCCTCCATCGCTGGCGGTCTACCCCTCCCCTCTGCCTCTGTCAGTCCCTGGGCAGGTGGTGACAGTCCACTGTGAGGCGACTGGTTTCTATCCCCTGTCTCTGGACCTGGAATGGGAATTCACTGACGCTGATGGGAAGAAGCACTCGCTCGGTCAGGGCAGCGTAACGGGCCACAGACAGGCCAGCGACAGGACCTACAGCCAGAGCTCTCGCTTAGAGCTCGACTCGTTTAAACTGGGACTCGGGCGGGGCGGAGAGATCAGCTGCGTAGCCAAACACCAGGGAGGAACTCGACGGGCCACTGTGACTCTCAACGTCATCGGTGAGATATAACAACATCTCCATGTCATCATAGATATAACAACTGGATAGGCTAACTAACTCATCACTTGTTAATGCAGATGATTTCGAATATTAACAGTGACATTGTCATAAACAGTGTGACACCAGCCTTAGAGAAGATATATTTAAGGTTTCTCATTGAATCTGAATGAGTCATTTAATTGAACTGATTCAAACGATTCATTAAGATTCAGTGTGGAGAATTAAGGGAACGTCTAAAAAAAGGCGAAAGTTGATGAATGTGTGAAAACACACTCGCACATTAGACACAAAATCAGTTAGAATAAAGTAAATGGTGTTTAGGAATGACTATTTTGCTCTCGTTTTATGTAAAACTGTGGAAAATGAATCTAACGATAATTTGTATACTTGTTAAATAATCTATTAACAAAGTAACAAAAAGATAAGCACAAAGAATGAATCAAAATGAAAATGATCCGAGTTTTGTTTAGAGCAGAAATAATTATTTTCATTTCTTTATTTTGATTTATTGATTAATTTTGTTTTATTTTCGGAACTCAGGTGTGAGCGCGCCGTCTGTTGAAGACTCCATGGCCATGGTCGCTGTGGCTCTTGTACTTTACGGTGTAATAAAGGTCATTTTCTGGACTTTCAGCTCTAACGGTAAGCTGATCTGTTTGTGCTGTTAGACACAAAATTAATCAGAACTATAAATGGATTAAAAATATGATAATAATAATTCTTTAATAAATAAACAAAGAAATAAAACACTGCAGGAAAAAAATCAGGTTAGAGATTTCACAGTGAAGGAGTGTAGCTTGTTATTCCTTATTATAATTTATTTGTGTGTGTGTGTGCATATCTGTGTCTCCATATCTCCAGGCTCGAACAATGAAGAAGCCAATAATAAGGTAATTTTTTTGCAGATTTTTTCATACCTATTTAGAAATGTGTAAAAATCCATCAGTGTATTAATGACTTTTTTATTTCTTTTTAAACATTTAGAAGGAAAAATAATCCTGGAGCTCAACGTGTCCTGGATTTGCTGGACGCTCTGTCCAGTCTGCCGATGCTGAGAAATACGACCCCTGTAAATAATCCTCTGGAGAAAGAGGATGTACTGTAGACTTTCTGATTCATGCTCCATTTTTATTTTTATTTTTAAAGAAAACCCTTTTCATTTGCCTTTAGGTTTAATTTGCACGTTTTTTTGTTGTTGTTGTTTTTTTTTGGGGGGGGGGTGTTTACACATTTAGAAGGAAATAGACCGCGTGTTGTTTGTGTGAGGTGTGTTAGGATTCACTGCTGTATATTTGTAATTAAAAAAGAAAAAGTATGTCTATAAAATGAACTGGTTTACTGAAAACTATTTTATTAAACCGCTCTACTTTAATGTTAACAGCATGGTACAGCATTTTTGTAGCGTTAAATAACACTAAATTAACCTACTGTTGTCTTTATTCATGTTAATTAATAATAATAATAATTTTAAAAAAATACAATAAGCCAAAATATAAAACAAATATAAAATAAATAATAATCCAAAAACAAAATCACCAAATATTAAATATGATTTTTTATCATAATATAATATAAATATAATATAATATAACAATTTTTCTGAAATTTTTGTGAGCTCCGTTCATTGAACCGTTTCGAAAAGGAGATGTTAGCCAATCAGCACACAGGAGGCGGGGTTAGTCTGAAAACGGGTAGAAATCGAAGAAATACGTTTCCCATATAACGGAAGTAGACCTTCTTTGTGGTTTAAGTCAAAAGTAGCGCGACACCGCCCCCTAGTGATAGTGAGAAGGAATATAACACAATTTTAATATATGGATGGATGAAAGAATGAATGAATTATTTTCATACGATTGCTATTAACAAACAAATAAATAAGTCAAATTCCAGTGTAAAACATAATTTATTAACATTTATTTAATTCTGCATGCTGGTCATTATGTTATGACGAATTTGAAACCAATAATTCTAATATAATATTCTTACATTTCTTACTCATAAATTTCGATGTAAATATCTTGTTTTGGAACTATTTCCAATTTAAATATGTTTTATTTTAAATCTTAGACTAGTTATTCAGATTAAAAAAAATAAAATGTAAAAGTAAATACAATCGGAATTTGGTTTTAATAAACTCAAAATATATTTATCTGAATTTATAAAACTTATTATGGGATTAACAGATTCAATTATTATTGATTAACAATAAATAAATAAACAAATTAAATAAATAAATAAATAAATACATTTCTCCCTGTATTCAGCTGCTGTTTATGACTTTCCTGTTACCTCCAAATTCTTATAGTACAATTAGTAGTATAGTAAAAGGATTTCGTTCCTTTAGGGTTTTATCAGATATAAAACAAATCAAAACTACGATGTCTCATATCTCACAACTCTTCATCCAGATAGCATCTTCAAATACCAAGGTCAGAAAGTGTGAGTGGATTTTTTCATGATGTTACATACTGGATCCTAATTTGTGCTAAAATACATCTGACAAATAAAAGCTCAGAAGATATCATTTTTTAAATCTGATGTACATCCAAACATGATGGTTGATCTTTATTGTGCTTATTGACATTTACATTTCTGGCATTTGGCAGACGCTCTTATCCAGAGCGAAGTACAAGAGTGCTTTAGAGTCAATGAACACAATAACACTGCTTCAATAGCTCACAGACTTAGGTAACAAACAGGGAAAAATAAGAGCTAGTTTAAGTGCTTCAGGAAGAGGTAGGTCTTCAGTCGTCGTTTGAAGACGGTCAGTGACTCGGCTGTATGGACGTCTAGGGGAAGTTCATTCCACTACCTCAGTGCCAGAACAGAGAAGAGTCTAGACGTACACCTACCTTTTACCCTGAGAGACTGTAGGACCAGTCGAGCAGTGCTAGTGGACCTGAGGGAGTGAGGTGCAGTGTGAGGAGTAATAAGATCTTTGCGGTAAGATAATTCTGGTCCATTCTTGGTCTTAGTGTTTGAATCTGACGGAGTGGGTTGGTGTGGGAGATCTTAGGTAGATCACACAGCTGCATTTTGGATGATTGGTAGTGGATGAATTGCATTCAGAGGAAGACCTGACAGAAGAGAGCTGCAGTGGTCCAGTCTCGAAATAACCAGAGACTGAAGAAGCACTTGAGTAGCCTGTGTGGATAGGAATGTTTGAATCCTTCTGATGTTGTATAGAAGAATCGGACATGAACGTGTGACATTAGTAACATGGGAGGAAAAGGACAGTTGATTGTCCATGGCTAGCCCAGGGTTGTGAGCAGTGGCTGAAGGGAAGATCAGGGAGTTGTTCATAGATATTGTGATATCTTGGGCTGGGGATGAATGACCTGGGATGACCAGCAGTTCAGTTTTGCTGGGATTGAGTTTCAGCTGATGAGCCGTCATCCATGATGAAATGTCCACCAGACACGCTGAGATCCGACATTAACAAGGAAATTCACTTTACAAGCACAATTACACACAACAACACAACTACCACACAAACTCACACATTCTTCTTCATTTGATTTTATGTTTAATAACGAGAACATTCCAGAAACAAGAACTGACTCAGACTCACCAAAGCTGCAGAGTTGAAGAGTGGAAAAAGAGCAGGTGATTTTGATTCACTGTCCAGTGTGGGTGAGTCTGAGCTCAGGATAGCTTCAGATTCCTGTTCTTGGTGGTAAGGAGAGGAACCTGATGTGATCTTCTGCTGTTGTAGCTCATCCACCTCAAGCTTCAGTGATATGTGCATGCTTCAAGGACATGCTTTTCTGATCAACATGAATGTAAAGAGTGTTTTTATTAATTACTATATCCTTCCATTTCAGTCTGATCTCTCATGGATTTTTTACCTACAGAACTGTCTCTCACTCAGTGTTTTTTGTTTTTTGCACCATTCTGTGTAAATTCTACAAATTGTTATGATCCCAGGACATCAGCAGTTCCTGAAATACTCAAATTGGCACCGACCTCCATGCTACAGTTAAAGTCACAGAGATCTGACTTGTTCTTCCTTCTGATGTTTGGTATAAACACTACCTGAAGATCTTCAGCTGCATCTCCATGAGTTTATACACTGTACTGCTGCCATGTGATGACTATAACAATAAAGAAAAAATCTAGCAGAAGAGTAATAAGGCCTGTCTTTTTAAATACATATAGCTGAGTGCAAAAGTTTGTACACCCTTTGAGAAAAAGTACGACGCAAAGAAATGTACGGTGGCTGAGAAATGCAAAACAAAATAAAGGAGAATTCAGACAAAGCTGAAAAGGTTATATATTGTGAATGGAATTCTTCCCTCTGATTGGACAAGACATCGGTCACTCAGGATATACTGGAAGTAGGAAATTGTGTATCTAACTTTATTTCTTGTACACATGCTACTGCTGGACTTCCTGTAAATCCTGAGTGACCAATGTCTCGTCCGATCAGAGGGAAGAATTCCAACTATACCTACCTTTCCTGGTTTGTCTGAATCGTTCATGTGTTTTCGGATTTGTTATTTTGTTTTGCAGTTCTCGGCCTCCGTAGAAACCAGATTTTATTGCAACAGGGCTTGTTTTGTTGCGTGTTTGGTTTCGCAGCTCCGTAATTATTACAAGGAACAAAATTGTTTAAATTAGATACTGGAACAAAAATCAGTGCAAAAGTTTCTCTCATTCTTTCTGATGGTGACATAAATATTCTGTATTTACTCAAAATGTTTATGGCAGTTTGTGAGAAAAGCAATCTATTGTGATATTTTTGTCCAATCCCTCACCCCTAGTCAAAGGCAAACTTTTATACCAGAAAAGGTTTTGTCTTTATCTGCCCCACTGCAGTGTCTCATTTCACATTTCTTTCCACAACAGAGCATGAGACGTGCACTACTTTGTTTCCCCCCCCTCTCTCTCCATAACAACAAAACTTTGTTGCCATGCCTCAAGTGGTCCATTTTTCCACAGCTGCCTTATCTCTCCAGCCCGGGCTCTCGGCTGCCAGGAGTGGGCGTTCCCGGTGGGGGAAAGTGGGTCGCCATGCCATCTGATCCGTGTCAACACATGCCCAGCTGACCCTCATTCCAAAACAGATCAGCAGCGCTCAGCAGCAATGACCGACTTTCTGGAGGAGCGGCCATTCGGCTCGCGCTACACCAACGTCTACCTGTCCATCTTTGCCCTGTTCTGCTTCAAGCTCTTCGTCAAGATCAGCCTGAACATCCTTACACATTTCTACGTGGTCAAAGGGAACCGGAAGGAGGCGGCTCGCATCGCCGCAGAGTTCTATGATTTCGGCCAAGGGCACAGTAAGTGATCTGAGTATGTCTGAGACACGTGCAGGGGGGTTTGGGAGAACTGAGGAGACGATGTTGTGCCTTTCTACAAGCCTTCATACTCTTCATGCAGGTGTGTGTGTGTGTGTGTGTGTGTGTTGTTAGTGAGCTGTTTACAAATCTGTTATGACTTTAGCATTGTCTAAGAAAGCCTGGTTTTTCATCAGGTCATGTGGGTCACGTGAATGATGATATAATATCCCTGCCTGCAGTGACTGGTCATTTTAACAGTTAACAGAACTGGATGGAAATAAAAGTACAAAGCAAAGGTGTGTCACATTTTCTGCTGCAGGTTCCAGGATCTGAGTGAAAGCCCACAGATTTCCCTCTTACAGCTCTTGAAATAAGGTTTGGGAAGGATTTTGGTCCAGTTAAAGAGAAAAAAAGTAAACACTTTCTTGACGATCAACATGGTATCATTCTCGGATTTCAGTGCGCTTCATACATCTGTAGATACGACTCATTAAAATGACTGGCATGCAACAAGTAGAGTTTTAAAATGTATGACTCCTGTGTTATGAAGATTTAACTAATAATGTAGAGATGCTACTGTAGATTCTCAGAAATGGAGCCTAGTATTGAAATGGTGCTCGATAACCATTTAAGGCCACACAAGACCCCCCCCACCACCACCACACACACACACACACACACACAGCCAGAAAATAAAATAACAACAGAATTTAAAAAAAAAAAAAATAATTCATTAAAAAAGTAAACTAAAATACTAAAAATATTTATATTTTGTATTTTAAAATTTTGTTGACCTAACAAGTAAAAAGGTCAAAATAAAAAAGTATAATTTTTTGCCTTAAGTCTCATTCCCTTCTTTCCCTACATTAAATTTAATCTATTCCCCTGTATATACACTCCTACCAGAGCACACTCGCGTGTCAAAGGTAGGTGTAGGCATCTTATTTTCCTGCTAACTTACTATACACGGTGTTTATATGGCTATTCAAACACAGCTAAGAAAACTGTGTGCTTTTACATACACTCTACAATGCTATCACGTCTACACAGATGACCTTGATTAATTAGAGATGCTCATTGCTATGAAGTGACCAGAAATAGTGTATTAGCTACAACTTCTTTGTGTAGGACCTCCAGCAGAACAATGACCTTCAGTAAAAGAATCTGAAATCAGCCATATTGCTGACCACCCATAACATTGGTCTCACGTGACTCAACACATCACTGTGGAACAATTTCCCTTTTTAACGTGACGCATCCTTTCGAAAGAGGCCGAGTTAATTCTGTGCTGAAGATTAAAGCTGAGCCATAAATAGCGCAGGCTGCCGTACACACACTACAGGTCAATGGGAAAGTAAACACAGCCTTTAAATAGTCAACATGTTTATCGCTCTTATAAATGACCTCACACCATTGCTGACATTAGCAACCCATTGCGCATAGGAATATGTGACGATTAAATGTCAAATCTTTGAGTTTAATTGCTTCCTGTGTGGCTGGATGTTGTCAGAAAGCAAGATATTTTAAGTGTGCGAGATTAGTTAGCTATATGCTGTTGTTCCATTGAGGCTGTGTGTTCACAGTGTCGACAAAGAACTACTACATTTTGTGCCATTCGGTACTTCAGACGTTTTCTGATAGCCGTAATACAAAACTGACATTTCTCAATTTAGCCCAGTTCATAAAACCTACCTTTACATGAGACTTTTAGAAATGTACCAAATAATCTGAGATAAAAGTTGATATTCCTGATGTTTCTTGAGCCTATACATGTCTACATGCTAGCTAGTTTAGGCTTGTGTACCTATTTTTCCCAGTTGCCTAGCAACAGAGCGTCATCAGTCTGTCAGATAGATAGCTAGCGCTAAAGGTAACCAGCATGTTTTCATTTCTTTAGTTTATTTCTTTCATAAAAGTTTACGTTGTGGTCCATGCTAACCTTATTTTGGTAAAAGGCTAGACATACAAAGTCTTTTAGTAATTTGCCAAATAATCTGAGATAAGTGTTAAAGATATTCCTGCTCTTTTTGTGTACGCAATAACATGGACATGCTAGCTACACTAATCATTTACCTCAAACATTAGCTAGCTTATTATATTTGTGACCATATTTTCCAAGTTTGCTAGCCTCAGAGTACTATATTTCCAAGTAGCCAGCAATGTGCATTTAAAGAAAAAATGAAGAAAATATAAAAGATTTATTTATTTGATAAATAAATATATATTCATCACTCAGGCATAACATTATGACCACCTGCCTAATATTGTGTTGCTCCCCCTTTTGCTGCCAAAACAGCCCTGACCCTTCGAGGCATGGACTCCACTCGATCCCTGAGGGTGTGCTGCTGGTATCTGTCACTAAGATGTTAGCAGCAGATCATTTAAGTCCTGTACTGCAAGTTGCAAGGTGGGGCCTCCATGGATCGAACTTGTTTGTCCAGCACATCCCACAGATGCTGGTTTGAATTGAGATCTGGGAAATTTGGAGGCGGAGTCAACACCTCAAACTTTTTGTTGTGGTCATCAAACCATTCCTGAACCATTTTTGCTTTGTGTGCATTATCCTGCTGAAAGAGGCCACAGCCATCAGGGAATACCGTTTCCATGGTCTACAACATTGCTTAAGTAGGCGGTACGTGTCAAAGTAACATCCACATGGATGGCAAGGTTTCCCAGCAGGACATTGACCAAAGCATGACACTGCCTTTGCCGGCTCGCCTTCTTCCCATAGTGCATCCTGATGCCATGTGTTCCTTAGGAAAGAGATGCACACACACCCGGCCATCCATGTGATGTCAAAGAAAACATGATTCATCAGACCAGGCCTTTTTCCATTACTCTGTGGTCCAGTTCTGATGTTCATGTGCCTATTTATGGAGCTTTCAACGGTGCACAGGGGTCTGTGGCTATGCAGAACCATACGCAACAAACTGTGATGCACCGTGTATTCTGACACCTTTCTATCAGAACCAGCATTAACTTCTTCAGCAATTTGAGCAACAGTAGCTTGTCTGTTGGATCGGATCACACGGGCCAGCCTTCACTCCCCACGTGCATCAGTGAGCCTTGACCGTCCATGACCCTGTCACCGGGTTCACCACTGTTCCTTCCTTGGACCACTTTTGATAGATACCGACCAAAGCAGACCGGGAACACTCCACAAGAGCTGCAGTTTTGGAGATGCTCTGATCCGGTGGTCTAACCATTCACATCATCATTGAGGACAAAATGTTGACTTGCTGCCTAATATATCCCGCCCACTAACAGGTGCCATGATGAGGAGATCATCAGTCTTATTCACTTCACCTGTCACTGCTCACAATGTTATGCCTGATCTGTGTATAATAGCTATATATAGTTATACATATATTAGCTATCCAGCAATCTACTAAACACTCTGAAAGTAAAGTTCATATTCCTGATGTCATCTTGTTTCATCCGTCAATGTTTATTTACACAGTGTGTGTAAAAGACTTTAAATCTACATGCTAGCTATTTTAATCACTTACCTCAGACATTAGCTTGTGCTCGTGTCCGTTTTTTCCCTGCTGCCTAGCAACAAGGCACCGTTAGAGTGTCCTCTAGCGAGCTCGAGATAAACTCTAACAAAAAGGATCAAAAATCTTTATATATATTTTTATCTTGATTATGACAAATTTCTCAAGACAATCCAAATAACAATGGGTAGACTGCGTACCAAATCATATATGTAAATGTAAATTATGTAATACAATAAAAATATTCAATAACAGAAATATAATTAAGGCCTAATGTCTATAAAAATTATAATTTATGCTTTGCTAAAATCAATCAATAAATAGATAGATAAATAAATAAAAAAAAAAAATAAATAGTACTATACGTAGAGAATAGTACATCTAAAAACCATATTTAAAATAAAAATTTCTGTACATTAAGTTGATATCATTAACGAAGCTAGCCTTTCCCCCCCTCGCGCGCCCCGCTATCAGACCCTGCGTGCGCGCTCCCGTTTCCCTTCGTGCTCGCGCTCGCTTAGGTTCTCCTTATAGCACAGAAACAAACATGCCTGAAGTTCCCGGCGCAGAGCACGAGCGCTCCGGAAATACAGCCAAGAAGAGAAAACAGGGCTATTTGGACGAATTGTCCGCTAGAAAGAAATCTCGCTGGGGGATTTTAACTAGTCAGGGTGAGTGCAGTGAGATTTTCCCTCACTGTTCCTTATACACAAATACACTGCGCATGAGATTGTGGTAATGAAAAGTGGACAGATGAGGAGCTCGTGCTCATGTTAAACTAGAGAAATATTTCATTACTGCTCAGTGAATGATCAGGTCATCATTAGGTTTGGTTTGTTTGGTTTGTGAGAAATACACTAGAAAGATGACCGTCTGTTATGCAATAACATCAACAACGTAAGCGTGGTGCACCTGCTATGGAAAGCCTACAGGCTCAAAAAAATTCTAAATATAAATCGGAGGTACTGTAACAGAAACAGTGGCTTGTTGTATATGTCACGTTTTTTGGTTTTTTTTTTCCAGTTAATATTTTATGAGAAAACAACTAGTTTGTTTTAAAGAATACTTTACTAGTTTTGTGTTTATCTAAATAAATCCTCCTTATACAATAGTTATTTCCGGTCCACTAATTTGGTTGGTTGAACAGCATTCCAAGAGTGCTTATATTTTCTAGAAAACACTGGAAAACATGAATTTTTCATTAATTTAACTTTTGACATAAAATATGAAAGCATAACAGATAAAGATGAAATATGGTAAAGAAGGCTAATTGCATTATAAGCACGTTCATTTTTATAGTAGAAATTAATGAGAGCCTGCTAGCTAACTATCCAGCATGCTAAAAAGTGGGTGTGGCTTCTTCTGATTCTGTTTCCGCTGTATACTGTAGGATTCCAAGCCTGATTTTGTTATACTGAGACAGTCATCAACCTAATTCTTTCAGTATCAGATGTTTTTGATTACAAAAATAGAGAGCTGTTATGGTGCTTGTCTAAAAATCACTAATAGGATGATAGGACAAGTTAGAAATCCTTTGCTTATGCTTAGCAATGGCAAAACATGGAAAACATGAAAAGAAACCATACTATCTCAAGCTCAATTTGATAAATGGGCATTTTATGTTGTCCTCTGTAACTAAGGCACAAAGAGCTCCAATCCATCTTCCTCACTATTTAAAATATGTTTTCTCCATACTGTGTTATTATCATGCTGATGTGGGGCATTTTTCATATTATTGAGAATATTTATGCAATAAATAAGAAGGAATATGAAAATTAATTAGCCCATACATAATATGCATTTCTTCAGCATTTAATGCATAAAACTGTCTAAAAATTCATTAATCAAAAATTGTAGGTAACACATTTCAACTGATTCACATTAAGATGACAAAAACAGAACATGGAGCACTTTTTTATTTTTGCTTTTAAATATGACATTTTATGAATATTATGAAATGATTTCAGCAGGCAATTTCATATTGATATGCCTGTAGTTGATAGTCCATAGTTTGTCCCTTTTGGCCTTCCATACAGTTACACAGCGCCCTCTGCTGATTTATTTAGATTTTGATAGTGACTAGATATTTTTTATTTTGTTTGAAACTTTTGATGCTTGCTCTTAGTATATTTATTAAAAAATGAATTAGATTATTTAGAAATTTAGAATATTTTAGAATTATTTAGAAATGACTTCTTGGCTGTTGGTGGCATAAAAATTGAAAAAAGTAGAATAAAAAATAGAATTTATCTATACAGGTCAGAAAGGGAAAAAATATATAGAAATTATATCTTTGGTTTAATTTGGTTAATGTTAATATACATGTTACATACATGTTAATAATATTTTTTGTTTATAAAATACTTAAAATGTTAGTGTAGCAGAGACTAATTATAGATTTGAACTGTGTTTGAGTGATTTTCCATTAAAACATAATATAATTGAATATACTAGCACTTAAAACACACTTAGCGAAGACTAAGTGCATTTTCTGGACAAAAGCTTGATGTTTTGATTTATAAAATGCACAAATATTAGTGTTTGACCGTGACCTCTGAAGTGCTGTTAAGCGTTTAGCTCTTAGCATGTGTTTACTTCACTTATTCCACTAATTAGTGCACTTAATCTGAATTGCACTAGCTTATTTGCTGTATAAAATAAAATAAAATAAAATAAAACAGAGGCTTGGGGAAGGGCTTGGGAAATCTGTGCTATGTTTAGTTCAGGACATTTGAACCCGTCTCGCAAAGTCGCACTGCCAAACACATACAAAATGAAGAGTGCTTCAGTATGAAGGAGAAAAACAGGATGAGAGCACTCCATTAATCAGTCCTACAGTCATTCGACATTTCATAATTACAGCAGGAGAAAATGTCTAGATCTAAGAGTCTGTCTGTGATTTTCAATCTTAATCGTTATGTTTTATAACCTTCATTAAGCAGTAAAGATCACACCCTGTGAGTTTCTGCTGACAGGAGCTCGGGTTTCTATCTGCAGTAAACTCTGGGTTTAAACACTCTCCTGAATATTAATGAGTTTCCACTGAGGCACACAGAAAGCACTCCTAAGTAAAGAGAAAATGTCCCAGAATTCCTCAGTGCTGCAGTCAAAACCAGTAAGAGAACTACACTGGACTTCTGTTACCGGGAAAACTGGGCTTTTGTTACTGGTGGAAACCTCACAATGAGCTTTAATTATTAAGTAATTAATACGTTATGGTAATAAGTTGCTTATGTACTTGCTTGCTGGCTTACTTACTTAATTTATGTATTTATTCAGACCAGGTTTAAGAGGTCACTGAGGCTGGATTTGTTTTTTGTTTGTTTTTTTTGTTTTGTTTTTTGGTTTGGTTCATTTACCACGCTCCTGATTAGAGCAAAGAGGATACTAGTGCTTATAAACTTATAAAGTGCTTAGTTGCAAAGTCATAAATTATAGATATACATTCGTTTTAAGTGCAAAAAATTGTCTATAATCCATAACATTGATGCATTTTTTAAATTGATTTTAATTAATGTATTATTATTATTATTATTATTATTATTATTAATGTAGATACTTAGTAATTTTTTTCCAACTATTTCACTCCATTATTTATTTATTTATTCATTCATTCATTCACACTAGGTGCATTTACTCTAGGTAAAAAAAATTCACAAAATCAATACATTTTTAAGACTTCACAATACTTTTCTCTCCTCTGTAGTATTATTAAAAAAATTATAATTTTCCTAATCATTTTGAAAGGAAAGCCAACAACAGTTCCTGTTGTTTAAAAAAAAATAATTAAAAATTAAATTAAAAAAAAAAAAACATTTACAAAAAAAGTCCCAAAGTTTGCACGCTTTTTAGTCAGATTATTCATTTTCTAGTAAACATTTTAGGAAAAGTTAAACATAAAGTAATTTTACCCCCAGAAATTAATGGAAAACTGATAATAAAGCCACCATCCTTGTGATGTAATTTTCTACAATAACGTAACAATAGAGGCATTTCCGATTTCTTTATCACGATACACCATCATATTGATGACGTAAAGATGACAGGCGTGCTTTCGTTCGCAGGCTGTCATGCCGTACTCATATCAGTGGCTAGACGTGCCGTGGGGAGACGGAGACATGGGTACGTACAGTGCAGAAAGCTTTTCTTATATATAGAGAGGTGTGAAATGAGGGTTGTGTAAGGTTTGGCATTTGCATGTGGACTGCAGTACCAGGTGGAGATGGTACTATATATAGCTGCTGTCAGAGGAGAAATCCATAGGCAATTATTACACACTGATTTGACTTCCTGAAAAGGGTAAAAGGCAAGTTTACAGAATAGAAGTACAGATCGGCGAATTAGCTTAAGCATTAGGCATTTAACCAGTGAATTTATGGAAAGTTTCTTGGAAGAGTCATAGCTATTAAATCAGTTCCATTATGAATGAAAGAACAGACTTGCCTGATTGGACCGAATTAGATTTTTAAGGAAGTGATGATGTTTTGGAAAAAAAAGCATTTCTCTTCTCAAAGGATTTAGAGCAAACGTTTTAGGATGTGGCATTTTTGCTATATGGACGTAACCCTGTTAGGAAAATTGCTGTGTAAGTGGTTTTATATACATTTTATGATATTCATACTGAACATTTCATGTGGATTATTTTATACAAAGCATTTAAATGGCTACTGTGTTTTCAGTTTTGTTATTTTGATTTCAGATTTGTTATTTTGGTTTTGTATTTATTATTTTTGTTTTCAGATTTGTTATTGTATTTATGGATTTTTTTATGATTTCGAATTTCGGATTTATTATTGTGTTTGTGGATTTTTTTTATATATATATATATATATATATATATTTTTTTTTTTTTTTTTTTTTTTTTTCAGATTTGTTATTTTGTTTTTGGAATTTTTTTGTTTTGGGATTTGTTATTGTGTTTGTGTTTTTTATTTTTTATTTTGTTTTGGGATTTATTTTATTGTTATTGTGTTTGTGGATTTTTTGGTATTTTGTTTTGTATTTATTTTGTTTTGAGGTTTTTTTTTTTTTTTTTTTGGATTTGTTATTTTGTTTTGCACTTCTTGGCCACTGTAGAAATCTCTAGCAAGCTCCAGATTCTCAGAAGCTCATGAAGCTCCTATAAGCTGAGTCTGCTGAATGTAGTGTCTGATTTTTAATAGTGCTTTTGTGTGTGTGTGTGTGTGTGTGTTATAGGCTCATGGGCGGACCGATCTCCTCTCCATGAAGCTGCAAGCCAGGGACGCCTTCTGGCCTTGAAGACCCTGCTCTCACAGGTGTGTATACACACACACACACACACACCCTCACATAAAATTTTAATTTGATATGCGTCTTCCTCCCATCAGGGTTACAATGCAAATCTGGTCACCATCGATCATGTGACTCCACTGCACGAGGCGTGTCTGGGTGATCATGTGGCATGTGCCAGAGCTCTCATAGAGGCCGGAGCTAACGTAAGTTCTTACACAACCAAAGAAAATCCTTTTTTATGATTGTCTGGCTGTTATTTTAACAGCTAGAAGTAGATTCAGTCAAAAATTATATTACTATTACCTTGGCATACAATTTTAATTGGTTCTGAAGGCGAAAATTTGTATTGAGAAATGAATTTTTCCATCAGAAATATTGTAAATGCAGATGATCCATTACTCCCATATTCCCAAAAATATGACCAATGTTACCAACACGAAGGGTATGTAAACTATGGCTGCTTTGTAGTGTTTCATAAGTATTTCTTTTTTTTCTCTAGCCTACTAGGTGTGATATATTCATAGAAAAGTTTTTTCTCCACACAAATGTTTCTATCTTCAGAGTAAATGTTGATATCAAACCCATTCCTGCTCTCTGAGATGCTCCAAGTGCTTGTTCATTTAAAAAGCAGCTCAAATTTGATCTTCAACAAGTAAACTTCACCAACAAGGGGGAAAAACACATGTCTAAAACACACTGAAAGCCAACAGACTCATTATAGATCAGACTCAATCATTCATTTCTTTACACTGATTGAAGACGTCCCATAAATCCCGTAATTTTCATTGTGGCTTGTGAAGCTTAGTGGTTGGGTTTGTTGTTTGGGGGTTAATTCCTGGCCTGTGTGCGTAGAGATTCCTCGGGTTTCCTCTGGATTCTCTGCTGTCCTCCTCCGGTCCAGAAACATTCGTTGTAGGCTGATTGACGTCTCTAAATTGAATCAGTGTTAGATCGTGCCCTGTGATGGACTGGCACCCTGTCCAGGGTGTCCTCCATCTTGTGCCACGAGTCCCCCGGGACAGACCTCACGTTCCTTGCGACTCTGTGTAGGACAAGCGCTTCAGAAAATGGAGGGATGGATTGGTGAAGCTTTAAGAGAGAAAAGAAGAACTCACCAGTTAATAGCTGCTGTAACATAAGTAAGTTTTGTAGACATTCAACATTATGATGTGTCAAAAATTGCAATTTCTGTGATGTAAAAGGAATAAAACACTCTGGGAGTTAAAAAAAAAAAAACGAGGAAAGACTGAACTGGGTGGAGTCTTTATTTTATTTTATTTTTAATTTCCATGCAGCATCGGGGGTGACCTCTCATATCTAATTCGTTGTGTGGTAAAAGGTGTGTGATGATGTTGTGTTGTGTGTGTGTGTGTGTGTTAGGTGAACGCTACCACCATCGATGGAGTGACCCCTCTGTTTAACGCCTGTACTGCGGGCAGTGCCACGTGTACAGAGGTTCTGCTGGAGCATGGCGCTAACCCACAGCCTGAGCCGTGCCAACCCTCGCCGATCCACGAGGCAAGCAGCAAAGGTGATGGCTGCATGCGGTTTCAGATAGACTTTAACAAAAATATACCCCAAACAGTACAACACTAAAGTCATCTTCTTGTTCAGGAAGGACGGCGTGTGTGGAGACTCTGATATCGTGGGGGGCAGATGTGGATTACGATATTCCTCACTTAGGAACACCACTTTACATTGCCTGCGCCTCCCGAGAGCTACAGTGCACACGGAAACTCCTAGATGGAGGTATGGGCAAGAAAACTTAACTAACTAACTAACTAACTAACTAACTCACTAACTAGCAACAATCTGAGTTTAGTTTTAGTTTTATTTTCTAGTTATAGTTTATGAACATGTTTGTTGGCTTTCGTCTCAGAAAACTACAACAGTTTTAGTCACTTATCTATAAATGGAATATTTTTAAAACACTGCTTCAACACCACTTTAACATTTTAACACTTTAATATTCCAATATTAAGATATAAATATATTAATTCAGATATAATTTTGATATTTATATTTCCTTAAAATGTTTCCAGGGTGCAGTTTGCCTATATAATCCTGAGGAAATCGGTATAAAGGTGGAAAAGAAATTCCAGAAGGATTAATGAAAAAATAACGGATTAACGGAAATAAATAAATAAATAAATAAGTAAACACCAAAATCAGTGTTTAAAAAAATTGGAAGAAGTTGGAAAAAGTAGAAAAGTTTTCCAACTAATAGTAGAAAAAAAATTTGAAAAAAAAATGGAAATGTTATTTGGAATTTACAATAGAAATTGTCAAATTAATTGACATTTTTAAACCAAGCTGGAAAAAGACAAGTTTTAGAAAGTAAAAAAAATCATAAAAAGTTTTAGTGGTGGTGTGATGAAGTGACGTCTAAAGAAAATTCTTTTATGTTTTTTTCCTTTTTTTTATTTTATTCTTTTATTCTATAAAAATAAGAAGTCATATTTTTTATCCATTTGTATTTACAATGTTGTGGAACATCCCTGAAACGTTAGCTCCTGTTTACACTCACGTTAGGAGTTATAACTTCATCATCAACATCTTTTTTTGTATGTAATAAATGAGATGTGACTATAAAAGCCGATGACGGATAGAACGTGCGTTAGAGAATTAAAAAACACTGCTGTATGAATGTCAGTAACACTGTAACGTCGTTAATAGATCCAATCGAAATAATTCCGATCGACTCGGCAGGTGCTAACGTACAGAAGGGGCGGTTCCTGGACACACCGCTTCACGCCGCCGCGCAGAAAGACTGCCCTGAGATCGTCAAAGTGCTGCTGGAGTTCGGCGCCAACATCAACGCTCGAAACCTGGAGCTGCAGAGAGCGGTGGAGACAGCGCCCCCTAGCAGCCTGGCAGAATGCTTGTTACTGCATTACGAAGGTAAATGCTTCGTTCTTCTCTTCAGCAGATTCCTTTATTTAGTATTTAGAATAATTTAAAAGAATAATAGAAATAGCGCTATGATAACTCTACAATGTTTTAGTTTTAAAGGCAAGAATAAAATATTTACAATTTCCTGTCTTATTCCAAACGTTCGGTTCGGTTACCCTCTTTTGTTTTGTACTGGAGCTACAAAGCTAATGTAGCTAACGTAATATAAGCGTATAGCTACCAGTTTAGCCTTCAGTCAGCGTTCAGCATCTCGGGTACATTAGATGATATGGTTTCGTGATGTCACTGAGATAAAAACATAGTGATGTCACTTCCTTCTTCTGTTTAACATCAGCGTTAGGGGGCATGGCCTAAAGCGTGATAGAGATGTGAATGCTGCTCCCTTGATGTGATTTAGATATTCAAATTGTGTGATGCTAAAGTGGTGGCTATAATATTTGTGTGTGTGTGTGTGTGTGTGTGTGTGTAGTTACTCCACGCTCTCTGAGTGAGCTGTGCAGGTTGTGTATCAGAGAATATCTTGGACGCACGAGGCTTCATCTCATCCCTCAGCTGAAACTGCCACCTCTGCTCCACAGATTCCTGCAGCACAGATAGACACCTGTCTCTCTCTCTCTCTCTCTCCATTTTGTCAGGTTCTGTCTTTCTCTTTCTGTCTAGCTATATTAATCTGTCTCTCTCTCTGTATGTGTCTGTCTCTAAATGTCCCTCTCTCCACCTGTCTCTGCCTCTTCCTCTCTGTCTTTCTCTCTTTCTGAGCCCCTGTGCCTTTCTACACCTGTCTCTCTCCACTTGTCTTTGTCTCCACCTGTCTTTTACTCGACCTCTCTTCTGTCTGTCTCCACCTGTGCGTTTCTCCAGTGATCTCTCTCTTTACCTGTCTCTTTCCCTTCCTTTCTCTCTTCACCTTTCTTTTTCTCTGTCTCTACCTGATGCTCAATCCACCTGTCTCACCACCCTGTTCCTGTCTATGTGTATCTGTCTTTCTCTGCTGGCCTCTGTCTCCACCTTTCTTTTTCTCTACCTCTGTTGTCTGTCCGTTTCTCTGTCAGTCTCTCGCTACACCTGTCTCTTTCCTCACATTTCGCTCTTTGTCTCTATACCCTAACGCTAGCAGGACACTCCATCCACTCGTCTCACCAGCCTGTTCCTCTCTGTCCATGTGTCTGTCTCTCCTTCCTGAGACTGGGACACCTATCTCTCTACCAGTCTCTCTGTTTCTCACCATGTGTCTCTCTCTGTTTCTTACCACCTGTCTCTCTCTCTACCTGTCTCTGTTTCTCACCATGTGTCTCTCTCTGTTTCTTACCACCTGTCTCTCTCTCTACCTTTCTCTGTTTCTCACTGCCTGTCTCACCAGCCTGTTCCTGTTTCTGTCTGTCTCTCATTTAACCTGCATCCTTTTCCACCTCTCTTTCTCTCTCTCTCTCTCTCTCTCTCTCTCTCTCGTTTTATTTGATATCTCATCTCACCTCTATTTGTGTATCAGATTGTCATTTATTTTGTCTCTCAAGTGCATTTATTATCTTCTTTATAACACAAAAGGATGAAGTGCTTGCTCTCGATTTAAATATGATGTCTGTAAAAACAACTAACTTTCTTTATTCTTTTAAAATCCACAATGCTTCTCATCACTCTGTGTTCATTAGGACGTTTTCTCACACCACATTCACACAAAATTTGTCATTTAAGTGACACAGATTTGTCTTCCTAGCATTTTCTTTTCTATTCTAGCTTTTACACTTTAGTTCTCCCTTCAAAATCATTTGCTACGTGGTGACATCAGGGACTCGTTTTCCTCCTGATTCCACGTTTCTTTGAAATCTGTGACCTAAAGCCGTACCTGAGAAGTCAGAATGAAAAATAACCCACAGCGTTATCTGTCCTTCTGTTCTGGCCGTTAATTAAATGTGAATGTCAGCGGTGGAAACGCCGAACTCTCAGTCTCACATCTCACACTGTTTGATCTGGTGGTGTGTGTTCAACGTGCAAAGTGTGTATCATAATCACAGCTGTACTGTGTTTTACTGAAATGTCAGCATGTCAACAAATATACCGGAATAAAAGAAATAAAACATTTAATGATGTCTTCACTATTTTATTTAATGTTACTGTTTTATGTTTAGCAGTGCCATGACTGGAGTGTGTATTTTCTTGTGGTGTTAAAAAGAAGAGAAGACCACTTTGACCTAATGTTAGGTATTAATTTGATCCATTTCCAGCTACATTTTAATGCTGTGTGACCTCCATGAATCAGCTTATTTCCTGTTTTCGCTTGTGTTATAGAAGATCGAAATAGTCATCATCTCACTAGCTTTCTGAGAAACCATAGAGCCTCCTGAGGATGTCAGAAAACTGATACACTGGAGACTCCTTCCATAACTGTTAAATATTTACTAAAATAAACAAGTCTGGCCATTTTCTGTTGATTTCTCTCATCAACAAGATTTTTTCCATCTGCAGAACTGGAGGTTTTTTCTTTATCGCACCATTCTGAGTAAACTCTACAGACTATTGTGTGAAAAAATGCCATAAAATCATCAGTAACAGAAATACTCAAACCATCAACCCAGCTCATCTGCAAGCAAAAAGCATGCTTTGGTTAAATTCACTGAGATCGAACTTATTTGGCAGACGTCCTTATTCAGAGCAACTTACAATTTACCTCATTTTATGCAACTGAGGGTTAAGGGCCTTGCTCAGGGGGCCAGCAGTAGCAACTTGGTGGACCTGGGACTTGAGCTCACAACCTTCTGGTCAGTAGTCCAACACCCTATCCACTCGGCCAAAGCCAGGGCAAAAGGGGCTGCCTGGAGGGGGGAAAGAAAAAAAAAAAAGGGGGGGGGGGGGAGAGGAGGAGGTTTTTTTTTTTACTCTCCTACTAGTTTTTACTCAAAAAAAATTACTGAAAGGTCAACGCTCAGATTTTTTTCACCTTATTTTTCCCAAATCAAGAGACATACCAATAATATTCTGGGTTTTTTTCAACAAGAATATATCTACACTTAATATTAAATTCTTTGTACACTTTCATTAAACTAAAAGATTACCACACAGGACACTTATTTCTCCAAACAAACTTTATTCCAACAAGCATGCCCTTTAAACAATTAAAAACTTTACTTATTAACAGCACAAGTATTAATAACAATAATAACTATTATTACTATGTAATTATATTACTATTATTAAGAACAATAATTATTATTAAGAACAACAAAATTACAATTTTTAAAAAAAAATTACAAGTCATTACAAAATTACAAAAGTCAAAATTACAAGTCTTTTTTTTCTTTATTTTCTTTTTTTTTTACAAAATTACAAAAGTCTTTTTTTTTTTTTTTTTTTTACAAAATTACAAGTCTTTTTTTTTTTTTTTTTAAACAAAATTACAAAAGTCATTACAAAATAGACTATAGGCTTTCCACTGCTCAATGGTCTTCCCAGATGCTGGACAGTACCATTTTCCTTTCACCTGAGTGTGGCCAGTAAGTTTGTTTTTTGACTGACCACATATTTTGCATTTGTACTCATAGCCTTCTTTAGAATGCCGCTTCCTTGGTGGCTCCCCTCTTGCCACACGCTCTCGATCCTCTTGCTCTGCCTTTTGCAGTCTCCATGCACGTTGTCGATTCTGAGACTGCAGTACTGGAGCTGATGGCTGAGGACCTGGCAGAAAGGATGACCACCCCTGAGTCTGCGGTTCTGGAGCTGATGGCTGAGGACCTGGCAGAAAGTATGACCACCCCTGAGTCTGTGGTGTTGGAGCTGATGGGCGATGAGCAGGTGGAAAGGATGACCACCCCTGAGTCTGTGGTGTTGGAGCTGATGGGCGATGAGCAGGTGGAAAGGATGACCACCCCTGAGTCTGTGGTGTTGGAGCTGATGGGCGATGAGCAGGTGGAAAGGATGACCACCCCTGAGTCTGTGGTGTTGGAGCTGATGGGTGATGAGCAGGTGGAAAGGATGACCACCCCTGAGTCTGTGGTGTTGGAGCTGATGGGTGATGAGCAGGTGGAAAGGATGACCACCCCTGAGTCTGTGGTGTTGGAGCTGATGGGCGATGAGCAGGTGGAAAGGATGACCACCCCTGAGTCTGTGGTGTTGGAGCTGATGGCCGATGAGCAGGTGGAAAGGATGACCAACCCTGAGGCAGAGGTGCTGGCGCTGATGGATGATGACCCTGCTGATCTGAAAACCCAGGCCAGTTAAACCACTCAGGATCTTGCTGGACCCTAGGCCAGAAGGGTTCACCTGCTGCCTGAGTCTGTGACACTGCAGTCTCTGTTCTTGCATGCTTACGGCGGTGAATTACTGCCTCACCCTCAAGATTTTCAGGTTCCTGGATCTCAATGACAGCATGTCCATGTTGAACAGGTGTTGATGGGAGCCCTCTAGGTTTTGGCAGTAAATCTTTTGCCACACTGATCTGCTGGGGAAGGTCCACTCCTTGTAGCAAGGTGTCCCGGTCAGTTCTCTTCTGCCGATCAAGCAGCCTGAAAAAACAAATCCATTTTAGAATAAAAAATTGCAAAGCTTTTATCATTGAACTGAGTGTAGAGAACAGAAGCCCAACTCACCAAGAAGAAACTGTAGTGTTATTTATGGTTACTAAAACCAGGTTGGTCCGGTCCAGCAGCTCTTTGCAGTCTTCAAGCAGCTGCTTGATGTGACTGTATGTCATGACGATTGCCTGTGGAATAGGAAAGGTTTTTCCCTTGTTGTCTTTAGGCCTATTCCTTGCTTCCCTGTATTCCTTCAAAAGCTTGAGGGCAACACATTCAGAAATCCTGTTGGCATCAGGTCTCTGGGCAGCCTGGCCTTGAGTCATGAACAGTCTGTGGATAAACAGATGCATTGTTTGTGTAATGCATGATCAATATTCTATCACTACAATTGTTTCAATAACAGCATCACCAAAATATACAGAATATTATTTCAGAAAATGCAAATCACATACGACTATTTTTTATTTTTGTTTACACGAACATGCGTCTGCCAGTTTTCAAATAAGAAAGGTAATTGCTATTGTGACATGATAATTTACACAATTCCTTTGAGAACTGTCAGAAATATACTTCCACAGTCTGTATGTAAATTACAAAATGTGTGCATCCACTAAAGGTCAACTCACCTCTCAGCTGCTTGCTGACCAGGGGCTGAGCCACTACGCTTCCGTGAAGCTCTCCATGGACCTGGCAAGGTCTTTTTCTTGGATTTAAGTGAATATCTGGAGGGGATTTGGTCCATGGCATGCAGACAGGAATACAGTCGCAAGATCTCTGCTATCTCGTTGGTTGATAAAGCAGTAATGGTGCGGTTGAGGCTGACAAGGTACCCTGCCAAGTCATCCACTGCCTCCCATCCAAGAACACCCCTTGAATCACAACGACTATCCTGTTAAAAAAAAATCCTTAATTTCGGTAAAAAAACTGATAAATTATTCTTCACAATTTACAGATTATCAAACTTTAGCCATTTTACCGGAGCCAATGCGTCGGGCACACCAGAGTAAATATCCTCAGTGTCACTGTCAGTAAGATGAGGGCCACTGCTTCCAAGACTGGTTTCCTAAATTAGGCATTGTTAGTCAGGAATAAACTACAAAAACTCTAAACAAAATATTACCTGTAGATTCATGCGACAATTCAACTTAAAGAGCAACTGTAAATTAACTTTCCCTAAAAAAAGTCACATTACCTGGTATGAGGAGTCAGCAAGTATGTCAAGGCTGCTGGAGGTGTGTGAAGTGTCTACACTGATATCAGTCACATCACAGACTGTGACATCCAGGCACTCATCCTCCTGAACTTCAGCCTGCACCTCTGGCAGAGTAATGCCTATTTCAGCATGCTGCAGAGGAGCCAGCAGATCCCCTCTGTTGGACTGTGCCAGCAAGTACTCCACAGCAATATGCTCACCTATCATAAAAAACATTAAATATTTTTTGAATTAAGAGAAGTAGATCAGACTATGTAACATTTTTAGCAAACAATCTATTGTTAATTATTTGCCATTAATTTAAATCGCTCATGAAAGTTGCACTGAGTAAGAAAAATAAAATCACATAGGCAGAAGAAAGCAAACTAAACTGAATAAATTTACAACCTCACATTCAATGATATCACGTTAGATTTGGTCAAACTGCCAACTTGGATTGTAATCCATCTGCTAATATTTAAATAACACATTTTGTTTATCAAGTGATATATTTTGAATATATCTTGACACGCTATATCTTGACACTGTGCTAATTTTGTGATGTGTTTTGTCTATGACCTTATCTGATGACCACTATATCCTTTGTTTAAGTCTTTGAATTCTTTCTTCAAAGATTGAATAAAGAATGTGTCGTGCACAGACACTCTGTCATTAGTCTACCTGTAGTGAACTTTGCCACCACCTTCGTTAACACCTTTGATGTCCATCGTTAATGCCTTTTGTTACCCATGGACAACGCCTTTTGTCATTAGCCCATCTGTAGTGACCTCTGTTGACACCTTTGACGTCCATCGTTAAATGCCTTTTGTTACCCATACGGAATGCCTTTTATCACACATACCATAGATAATGACAAATCCAAGTGTCTGACTCCCTGTCTGTCTCAATAAACTCTGAAAAAGCATTGCTACCTAAACCCTGACTATGTTTGTCTATCATCAAGTAGTTAGATGAATCTTACCGGTGGGTTTCCCAGGGGGTGTGAATTCTGGCAGGAGGGCACATCCGAGTACTCTGCTGCTGAAGGCATTCATTTGAGACATCAGACGTACATCATAGATTTTACTCTGTGATGTACCACTCATGTCGACAGCTTGATATGCTCGGTTCACATTCCATCTAGATACACCCTCAAGCATGTACATCTGTGTGCAGAGCATTGCATCGCCACCCTATAAAGACAAAATGATCATAAAAATACTAATTGCATTTAGTAAATAATGAATCACATGTTCATCCTTAGGAAATCTTCCAGTGATAAACGAATAAGACATTGAGTTTCTTAAGATGAAGAATTCAACAGCAACCATGTAAATATAACAAATGATTTATGTGAAAGATCTATTTAAACAAATATGATATTTTCACATAATTTCAGTTTACCTGGAATAAAATTACACTGGTGGTGATGGAAGCTCTCCAGAGAAGAGGACCCTCTGCCACACCTCAGAACATCCAAGACCTTGTCGCCCTTTAACCCAGTGCCCAGTTTTGTATAAAGCTGTACACCAGGTGGATCTTGGATGCATGGCAAGTGCCTTTGTTGTACCTCCCACACGTGTCATGCTCTCTGGATTTATGAGACGCAAACCTGTGGTGTCTGTCAGTTCCCACATTGAGTCCAGCAATCCTTGTATCATTGACCGTGTTTCTTCAACCCCACGAGTCCTCCTCCTGCAGTGTTTGGCCAGCTCACTGGAGGTCATGCTTGACAGAACTTGGGCTTCAGATGGAATATGGCTGCCATGTTTTCCTGAACTATTGTGCCACATTGGTCACAACTCTCTTCGACATGGTAGTCTATGAGATGTCCAGAGAAATGCTCCAAAACAATGTCTTTTTTGCATAAACTACAGGTGATCATCTTATGCTCACTTGCTTGAGTAGTGGTCTGAGTGGCTGGACAAACTGTGGTGCTGGACGAACCGTTGTGCTGGTCAGAGGTGCTGGGCGAACCGTTGTGTTGGTCAGAGGTGCTGGGCGAACTGATGGTGCTGGACGAACAATTGTGCTGGTCAGAGGTGCTGGGCGAACTGATGGTGCTGGACGAACTGTTGTGCTGGTCAGAGGTGCTGGACGAAGCATTGTGCTGGTCAGAGGTGCTGGGCGAACTGATGGTGCTGGACGAACTGTTGTGCTGGTCAGAGGTGCTGGACGAAGCATTGTGCTGGTCAGAGGTGCTGGGTGAACTGATGGTGCTGGACGAACTGTTGTGCTGGTCAGAGGTGCTGGACGAAGCATTGTGCTGGTCAGAGGTGCTGGGTGAACTGATGGTGCTGGACGAAGCGTTGTGCTGGTCAGAGGTGCTGGGCGAACTGATGGTGCTGGACGAACTGTTGTGCTGGTCAGAGGTGCTGGGTGAACTGATGGTGCTGGACGAAGCGTTGTGCTGGTCAGAGGTGCTGGGCGAACTGATGGTGCTGGACGAACTGTTGTGCTGGTCAGAGGTGCTGGACGAACCGTTGTGCTGGTCAGAGGTGCTGGCTGCGTTGCTGAGCTGGTCTGAGGGGCTGTTTGTATTGGCTGACTCCCTGTCTGCTGAGTTGACTGAAAAAAAAAAGAAAAAAAAAAGCATTAGTGTTTTCCACAGATCATAAAGTATGCCAGTGAATTTTTAAACAAAACAATGTATTTTTTAATTGACAATAAATTCTGCTATGAAGAATAAAACATGGAAGAAATTTTAAAAAATTAGTAATGGCAGTGGAAGTTTATCATAACCTACCTTGTGATAACCGCATTTGCAAATGATACTTTGCCCAAAGATGTTGTGACTATGAGTCTTGTTGTGTAATGGACAGTTATTGATGGAATGCAATACATCCTTCCACTTCTTTGACCCCGGCTTCTTGCCTGTTGTGAAGTGGTACTTCCCTTGGGCATACTTGCACATGATGTCATGCCAAAAAGCGTGTGGTTTACCCGTCTTAGTTATATCTACAAATATGAAATAACAGGGTACAAAGGTCAGGAAACATGTACACAGAGAATGTGTTTATCAAATAAACAATCGTACACAGTAGGACATATTGTGAAATGAAAATATAGTGAAAAAAATCAGATATTGAAATGAAAATATAGTGAAAAAAAAACAGATATTGAAATGAAAATATGGTGAAAAAAAACAGATATTGAAATGAAAATATAGTGGAAAAAAAATAGTTATTAGGCTGATGGTATCCTAAGTCTGTGACCTACTGAACCAGTGTTAATGTATTCATCAATAGAGACTTCAGAGCACTTTTGTTGCTCTGGATAATAGTGTGTGCCAAATGCCAGACATCTGAATGTAAATGCTTTTTTTTCTATTACAACCGAGAGTTCGCGCCAAATATAGAGAGGGACGTGTCTGGCCTTTATTCTAAACGCAAAAATTTGGCACGAACACGCGGTTATAATAGAAAAAAAAGTTATACATTTACATGTCTGGCAACGTAAAAAAAAGTGCTCCGAAGACTCTATTAATGAATACATTAACACTGGTATCCACAGACTTAGGATGGGATCCACAGACTTAGGATGGGATCCACAGACTTAGGATGGGATCCACAGACTTAGGATACCATCAGCCTAATAACTGATTTTTTTTCACTATACAGTATATAGTATAAGTAAAATCATGCCCAGCAAAAGCGGATCAATATAAATCGATATAAATGTTTGTCGCGATGAAACAGATAATAAAATAGTCTAACCAACGACTGAACAATAAAGTTAGCCAAATCAAAGATTGTACTCACCTGCACGGTGCCGACAGGTTGCCGAAAGGTCCGAAAGGAGAATAAATACGTGTAAATATGTCTGTCAGCGGTAAATATATATGTCAGGATCGCGAACTAAAGTCACCTCCTTCACGCAAGTTACGTGATATCGCTTCGGCCAATGAGAGATCATCCCCACCCCAACCTCCTGCTTCGGCCAATGAGAGGTTATCCCCGCCCCAACCCCCTGTTTCGGCCACTGAGCGTTTTGTCCCGTTAGGACTCATTAGGACTCGCCGTTCGGATTTGTTAGGACTTGTTAGGAATTGTTAGGATTTGTGTTAGGAATTGTTCGGATTTCCGTTAGGAATTGTTTGAAGTGTGTTAGGACTCGTTAGGACATGAAGCCAGGGCAAAAGGGGCTGCCTGGAGGGGGGAAAGAAAAAAAAAAAAGGGGGGGGGGGGGAGAGGAGGAGGTTTTTTTTTTACTCTCCTACTAGTTTTTACTCAAAAAAAATTACTGAAAGGTCAACGCTCAGATTTTTTTCACCTTATTTTTCCCAAATCAAGAGACATACCAATAATATTCTGGTTTTTTTTCAACAAGAATATATCTACACTTAATATTAAATTCTTTGTACACTTTCATTAAACTAAAAGATTACCACACAGGACACTTATTTCTCCAAACAAACTTTATTCCAACAAGCATGCCCTTTAAACAATTAAAAACTTTACTTATTAACAGCACAAGTATTAATAACAATAATAACTATTATTACTATGTAATTATATTACTATTATTAAGAACAATAATTATTATTAAGAACAACAAAATTACAATTTTTAAAAAAAAATTACAAGTCATTACAAAATTACAAAAGTCAAAATTACAAGTCTTTTTTTTCTTTATTTTCTTTTTTTTTTACAAAATTACAAAAGTCTTTTTTTTTTTTTTTTACAAAATTACAAGTCTTTTTTTTTTTTTTTTTAAACAAAATTACAAAAGTCATTACAAAATAGACTATAGGCTTTCCACTGCTCAATGGTCTTCCCAGATGCTGGACAGTACCATTTTCCTTTCACCTGAGTGTGGCCAGTAAGTTTGTTTTTTGACTGACCACATATTTTGCATTTGTACTCATAGCCTTCTTTAGAATGCCGCTTCCTTGGTGGCTCCCCTCTTGCCACACGCTCTCGATCCTCTTGCTCTGCCTTTTGCAGTCTCCATGCACGTTGTCGATTCTGAGACTGCAGTACTGGAGCTGATGGCTGAGGACCTGGCAGAAAGGATGACCACCCCTGAGTCTGCGGTTCTGGAGCTGATGGCTGAGGACCTGGCAGAAAGTATGACCACCCCTGAGTCTGTGGTGTTGGAGCTGATGGGCGATGAGCAGGTGGAAAGGATGACCACCCCTGAGTCTGTGGTGTTGGAGCTGATGGGCGATGAGCAGGTGGAAAGGATGACCACCCCTGAGTCTGTGGTGTTGGAGCTGATGGGTGATGAGCAGGTGGAAAGGATGACCACCCCTGAGTCTGTGGTGTTGGAGCTGATGGCCGATGAGCAGGTGGAAAGGATGACCACCCCTGAGTCTGTGGTGTTGGAGCTGATGGGCGATGAGCAGGTGGAAAGGATGACCACCCCTGAGTCTGTGGTGTTGGAGCTGATGGCCGATGAGCAGGTGGAAAGGATGACCAACCCTGAGGCAGAGGTGCTGTTGCTGATGGATGATGACCCTGCTGATCTGAAAACCCAGGCCAGTTAAACCACTCAGGATCTTGCTGGACCCTAGGCCAGAAGGGTTCACCTGCTGCCTGAGTCTGTGACACTGCAGTCTCTGTTCTTGCATGCTTACGGCGGCGAATTACTGCCTCACCCTCAAGATTTTCAGGTTCCTGGATCTCAATGACAGCATGTCCATGTTGAACAGGTGTTGATGGGAGCCCTCTAGGTTTTGGCAGTAAATCTTTTGCCACACTGATCTGCTGGGGAAGGTCCACTCCTTGTAGCAAGGTGTCCCGGTCAGTTCTCTTCTGCCGATCAAGCAGCCTGAAAAAACAAATCCATTTTAGAATAAAAAATTGCAAAGCTTTTATCATTGAACTGAGTGTAGAGAACAGAAGCCCAACTCACCAAGAAGAAACTGTAGTGTTATTTATGGTTACTAAAACCAGGTTGGTCCGGTCCAGCAGCTCTTTGCAGTCTTCAAGCAGCTGCTTGATGTGACTGTATGTCATGACGATTGCCTGTGGAATAGGAAAGGTTTTTCCCTTGTTGTCTTTAGGCCTATTCCTTGCTTCCCTGTATTCCTTCAAAAGCTTGAGGGCAACACATTCAGAAATCCTGTTGGCATCAGGTCTCTGGGCAGCCTGGCCTTGAGTCATGAACAGTCTGTGGATAAACAGATGCATTGTTTGTGTAATGCATGATCAATATTCTATCACTACAATTGTTTCAATAACAGCATCACCAAAATATACAGAATATTATTTCAGAAAATGCAAATCACATACAACTATTTTTTATTTTTGTTTACACGAACATGCATCTGCCAGTTTTCAAATAAGAAAGGTAATTGCTATTGTGACATGATAATTTACACAATTCCTTTGAGAACTGTCAGAAATATACTTCCACAGTCTGTATGTAAATTACAAAATGTGTGCATCCACTAAAGGTCAACTCACCTCTCAGCTGCTTGCTGACCAGGGGCTGAGCCACTACGCTTCCGTGAAGCTCTCCATGGACCTGGCAAGGTCTTTTTCTTGGATTTAAGTGAATATCTGGAGGGGATTTGGTCCATGGCATGCAGACAGGAATACAGTCGCAAGATCTCTGCTATCTCGTTGGTTGATAAAGCAGTAATGGTGCGGTTGAGGCTGACAAGGTACCCTGCCAAGTCATCCACTGCCTCCCATCCAAGAACACCCCTTGAATCACAACGACTATCCTGTTAAAAAAAAAAATCCTTAATTTCGGTAAAAAAACTGATAAATTATTCTTCACAATTTACAGATTATCAAACTTTAGCCATTTTACCGGAGCCAATGCGTCGGGCACACCAGAGTAAATATCCTCAGTGTCACTGTCAGTAAGATGAGGGCCACTGCTTCCAAGACTGGTTTCCTAAATTAGGCATTGTTAGTCAGGAATAAACTACAAAAACTCTAAACAAAATATTACCTGTAGATTCATGCGACAATTCAACTTAAAGAGCAACTGTAAATTAACTTTCCCTAAAAAAAGTCACATTACCTGGTATGAGGAGTCAGCAAGTATGTCAAGGCTGCTGGAGGTGTGTGAAGTGTCTACACTGATATCAGTCACATCACAGACTGTGACATCCAGGCACTCATCCTCCTGAACTTCAGCCTGCACCTCTGGCAGAGTAATGCCTATTTCAGCATGCTGCAGAGGAGCCAGCAGATCCCCTCTGTTGGACTGTGCCAGCAAGTACTCCACAGCGATATGCTCACCTATCATAAAAAACATTAAATATTTTTTGAATTAAGAGAAGTAGATCAGACTATGTAACATTTTTAGCAAACAATCTATTGTTAATTATTTGCCATTAATTTAAATCGCTCATGAAAGTTGCACTGAGTAAGAAAAATAAAATCACATAGGCAGAAGAAAGCAAACTAAACTGAATAAATTTACAACCTCACATTCAATGATATCACGTTAGATTTGGTCAAACTGCCAACTTGGATTGTAATCCATCTGCTAATATTTAAATAACACATTTTGTTTATCAAGTGATATATTTTGAATATATCTTGACACGCTATATCTTGACACTGTGCTAATTTTGTGATGTGTTTTGTCTATGACCTTATCTGATGACCACTATATCCTTTGTTTAAGTCTTTGAATTCTTTCTTCAAAGATTGAATAAAGAATGTGTCGTGCACAGACACTCTGTCATTAGTCTACCTGTAGTGAACTTTGCCACCACCTTCGTTAACACCTTTGATGTCCATCGTTAATGCCTTTTGTTACCCATGGACAACGCCTTTTGTCATTAGCCCATCTGTAGTGACCTCTGTTGACACCTTTGACGTCCATCGTTAAATGCCTTTTGTTACCCATACGGAATGCCTTTTATCACACATACCATAGATAATGACAAATCCAAGTGTCTGACTCCCTGTCTGTCTCAATAAACTCTGAAAAAGCATTGCTACCTAAACCCTGACTATGTTTGTCTATCATCAAGTAGTTAGATGAATCTTACCGGTGGGTTTCCCAGGGGGTGTGAATTCTGGCAGGAGGGCACATCCGAGTACTCTGCTGCTGAAGGCATTCATTTGAGACATCAGACGTACATCATAGATTTTACTCTGTGATGTACCACTCATGTCGACAGCTTGATATGCTCGGTTCACATTCCATCTAGATACACCCTCAAGCATGTACATCTGTGTGCAGAGCATTGCATCGCCACCCTATAAAGACAAAATGATCATAAAAATACTAATTGCATTTAGTAAATAATGAATCACATGTTCATCCTTAGGAAATCTTCCAGTGGTAAACGAATAAGACATTGAGTTTCTTAAGATGAAGAATTCAACAGCAACCATGTAAATATAACAAATGATTTATGTGAAAGATCTATTTAAACAAATATGATATTTTCACATAATTTCAGTTTACCTGGAATAAAATTACACTGGTGGTGATGGAAGCTCTCCAGAGAAGAGGACCCTCTGCCACACCTCAGAACATCCAAGACCTTGTCGCCCTTTAACCCAGTGCCCAGTTTTGTATAAAGCTGTACACCAGGTGGATCTTGGATGCATGGCAAGTGCCTTTGTTGTACCTCCCACACGTGTCATGCTCTCTGGATTTATGAGACGCAAACCTGTGGTGTCTGTCAGTTCCCACATTGAGTCCAGCAATCCTTGTATCATTGACCGTGTTTCTTCAACCCCACGAGTCCTCCTCCTGCAGTGTTTGGCCAGCTCACTGGAGGTCATGCTTGACAGAACTTGGGCTTCAGATGGAATATGGCTGCCATGTTTTCCTGAACTATTGTGCCACATTGGTCACAACTCTCTTCGACATGGTAGTCTATGAGATGTCCAGAGAAATGCTCCAAAACAATGTCTTTTTTGCATAAACTACAGGTGATCATCTTATGCTCACTTGCTTGAGTAGTGGTCTGAGTGGCTGGACAAACTGTGGTGCTGGACGAACCGTTGTGCTGGTCAGAGGTGCTGGGCGAACCGTTGTGTTGGTCAGAGGTGCTGGGCGAACTGATGGTGCTGGACGAACAATTGTGCTGGTCAGAGGTGCTGGGCGAACTGATGGTGCTGGACGAACTGTTGTGCTGGTCAGAGGTGCTGGACGAAGCATTGTGCTGGTCAGAGGTGCTGGGCGAACTGATGGTGCTGGACGAACTGTTGTGCTGGTCAGAGGTGCTGGACGAAGCATTGTGCTGGTCAGAGGTGCTGGGTGAACTGATGGTGCTGGACGAACTGTTGTGCTGGTCAGAGGTGCTGGACGAAGCATTGTGCTGGTCAGAGGTGCTGGGTGAACTGATGGTGCTGGACGAAGCGTTGTGCTGGTCAGAGGTGCTGGGCGAACTGATGGTGCTGGACGAACTGTTGTGCTGGTCAGAGGTGCTGGGTGAACTGATGGTGCTGGACGAAGCGTTGTGCTGGTCAGAGGTGCTGGGCGAACTGATGGTGCTGGACGAACTGTTGTGCTGGTCAGAGGTGCTGGACGAACCGTTGTGCTGGTCAGAGGTGCTGGCTGCGTTGCTGAGCTGGTCTGAGGGGCTGTTTGTATTGGCTGACTCCCTGTCTGCTGAGTTGACTGAAAAAAAAAAGAAAAAAAAAAGCATTAGTGTTTTCCACAGATCATAAAGTATGCCAGTGAATTTTTAAACAAAACAATGTATTTTTTAATTGACAATAAATTCTGCTATGAAGAATAAAACATGGAAGAAATTTTAAAAAATTAGTAATGGCAGTGGAAGTTTATCATAACCTACCTTGTGATAACCGCATTTGCAAATGATACTTTGCCCAAAGATGTTGTGACTATGAGTCTTGTTGTGTAATGGACAGTTATTGATGGAATGCAATACATCCTTCCACTTCTTTGACCCCGGCTTCTTGCCTGTTGTGAAGTGGTACTTCCCTTGGGCATACTTGCACATGATGTCATGCCAAAAAGTGTGTGGTTTACCTGTCTTAGTTATATCTACAAATATGAAATAACAGGGTACAAAGGTCAGGAAACATGTACACAGAGAATGTGTTTATCAAATAAACAATCGTACACAGTAGGACATATTGTGAAATGAAAATATAGTGAAAAAAATCAGATATTGAAATGAAAATATAGTGAAAAAAAAACAGATATTGAAATGAAAATATGGTGAAAAAAAACAGATATTGAAATGAAAATATAGTGGAAAAAAAATAGTTATTAGGCTGATGGTATCCTAAGTCTGTGACCTACTGAACCAGTGTTAATGTATTCATCAATAGAGACTTCAGAGCACTTTTGTTGCTCTGGATAATAGTGTGTGCCAAATGCCAGACATCTGAATGTAAATGCTTTTTTTTCTATTACAACCGAGAGTTCGCGCCAAATATAGAGAGGGACGTGTCTGGCCTTTATTCTAAACGCAAAAATTTGGCACGAACACGCGGTTATAATAGAAAAAAAAGTTATACATTTACATGTCTGGCAACGTAAAAAAAAGTGCTCCGAAGACTCTATTAATGAATACATTAACACTGGTATCCACAGACTTAGGATGGGATCCACAGACTTAGGATACCATCAGCCTAATAACTGATTTTTTTTCACTATACAGTATATAGTATAAGTAAAATCATGCCCAGCAAAAGCGGATCAATATAAATCGATATAAATGTTCGTCGCGATGAAACAGATAATAAAATAGTCTAACCAACGACTGAACAATAAAGTTAGCCAAATCAAAGATTGTACTCACCTGCACGGTGCCGACAGGTTGCCGAAAGGTCCGAAAGGAGAATAAATACGTGTAAATATGTCTGTCAGCGGTAAATATATATGTCAGGATCGCGAACTAAAGTCACCTCCTTCACGCAAGTTACGTGATATCGCTTCGGCCAATGAGAGATCATCCCCACCCCAACCTCCTGCTTCGGCCAATGAGAGGTTATCCCCGCCCCAACCCCCTGTTTCGGCCAATGAGCGTTTTGCCCCGTTAGGACTCATTAGGACTCGCCGTTCGGATTTGTTAGGACTTGTTAGGAATTGTTCGGATTTCCGTTAGGAATTGTTTGAAGTGTGTTAGGACTCGTTAGGACATGCTTTGCCACTCTGTTCCCCCTGAGAGCACCTTAATTACTCATTCTGATAGTTGATGTGAACATATCATGATGTTATGGCTGATTGGATCATTGTATAAATGTGTACAAACATTCCTAATAAAGTGCCAGGGAGCGTATCTTACATGTTATCTTATATCTTAAATGTTTTGACTGATTGGATCATTGTATGAATGTTAGATAAAAGCTAGAGCTAGTTTTTAAATCTTAAAGCTGATTGGTCAGAAAAAAAAAAGCTTGATGTCACTGCGTGTGTTTCTGAAACAAATAAGTATATAAAAAATCATTAGATGATGTGGTCTCAAACATAGTGATGTCACTTCCTTCTTCTTCACATCTGCATTTGTGGGTGTGGCCTAAAGTGTGATAGAGATGTGAAGGTTGCTTCTTTGATGTGATTTAGATATTCAAATTGTGTGATGTCACTGTGTGTGTTCCTAAAACAAATAAGTATAAATAAATAAACAAACAAATAAATAAATAAATTTTCCTTAGAATTATGGGAGGTAAAAAACAAACAAACCAACAAACAAAACAAATATGTATAAATAAATAAATTATTTATTAAATAAATAAATAAATAAACAAAGACTTTCCCTTACAATTATGGGAGGTAAAAAATAAACAAAACAAATATAAATAAATAAATAAAATAAAATAAATAAAAATACTTTTCTTTAGGATTATGGGAAGTAAAAAACAAACAAACCAACAAACTAAATAAATAAATGACTTTTCCTTAGAATTATGGGAGTTAAAAAGACAAACAAAACAAATTGGGATTAAATAAATAAAATAAAATAAATAAATAAATAAAATTAAAAAAATTAAATAAATAATGCTTCATCATTTTAATAAGAATCTTTAAAACTTTATGATCACAAATGCTGCCTAGTTCTTTCCTTCTGTCTCTGTTTCTTCCATGTGGTACATTTTACCCCTAACAGCATTATAAAAAATAAATAGATCACTATAATGAGAAACATCATTTTCTTCTTCAAACATAAGTATCGTCTATTTCTACCATTTTCTGAGTCTTACAAATGTATAGATGGAGGCTACACCCTGTTCGGCTGTGGAATCGTACAACAAAAAGAGAGTATATACAAATAAATAAACAAATAAATAAATACATGGATAAATACAGTTCACAGTGCAGTCTGTTGAAAATGATTCTCACGGCTACAAACCGTTAAAGAAATCGTTAAACGAATCGCTCTTCACACGCTCGCAAAACAAAACCATTCAGAAATATTTCTTTACAAGCAAAACCGTATGATACATTTTAATGTTTTTTTTATCTGATGTCTGATAATCATGTTGTCTAAGGTAGCACACCATGCTAATACAGACATTAGACATTATTTATTTAATGAATTAATTAATTTATTTATTTTGGCTTAAGAACTGAACTGTGGTAAATTCGAACCATATCTGAGGATGCATTTGGTTTAGGATTTAATTAGAATTTTTGTATGAGTCTTAAGTTAATTAATTAATTGAATAATTTGGCTATAATGCAACATTTAGACAAGCCTGATCTTGATCTGGTCTAACTTTCCTGCTACATCAATATCTGTTCTTATCAGATCTGATATCTGACGTATGCTGTCATGCTAACAAACAGACTGAAGCGATCTGGACTTTCTACATGACTAATGATCAGAGTAAAGCAGACTGTACACTGTGATCAGGGAAGAAGAATATCACTAGAAGGAACTTCAGCATCATCCTGTAATGCAAGTAACGGATACATGATCATTCCAGATAAGATCTGTTTCATGATCTGGAATTAATACAATCAAAAATCCAAACTGAAAAAAAAAAACAGACCACAATGATGTCCTTCAGCTGTGATCCTGATTCCATCTGACGTGATGGCGATGGTAAAATACTGATAAATGCGTTCTCATGCCTCTGAACACAAACCGCAAGCATGAAGACCAGCCTGGCTTCACGTCCACTTCCCAAGATTGTGGCCTTGTGTCTTTGTCCATGATGGGACTGTAATACTGTCTCTACATGTGTATGATGATGAGATGAGTGTGTGTGTGTGTTCAGAAGGGATTAAGGCGTATCCCTGTCCCCAGTGGAGAGAACGGATTCACCTTGGCCCACATCAATGCATCGTTGAGCGAAATGGACGACTTGCCATCCTCCAGGAAGAACACGGGACCCTGTCGATCACAGAGAGCAGCCATGTTACTGCATCAAGATTATTTTGAAATTAACAATTTGCCAAATATTATATATTTTATTTATTAATAAGCAGGTAAACATGAACAGCTGGAGCCATTTTCTTCCCTCAACGTTCTGCTCACGTCAGCTGTAATAACTGTGTTCCGATTGAATTTCCAGTTACATGAAAGAGAAATCAGTCAAATGTACACAAGAGAATGAAATTAGTGCCATATGCCAACCCAGGAACAGGATTTAACTCCTAGCTCTGTAATTTAGCATGTAGCAGACATTAGAGAGGTCAAACATGGTGCTAGAGTTGTGCTGTAATGTATGATGTTCATTTTTCAATGTAAACAGACAAACAGAGAGCAGTTCTGAAGAAAGAGTTACGAGCAATATTTAATTGAAATATCCGTTAATAGCAGCGAATAAAAATGCTAGTCGTTTTGTTTGAGCTCGTCTTCCTCCATTACTGGAAAACATCACTATTATCAACGATTACAGGCCTTTTTGTGTAAAGTTTGGTGGATTGTTAGATGGTTTTGTATCGTCGTTATTCCTCTGATGAGTTTAGTGGTTGTGTGTCACAAGAGGACACCGTTTATTTCTAGCACAGCTACGGGTGTTTAAGAAACATTAAATGTTAGGAATAAGTGTCAGGTTTCACCGTTTGCTCCTAAAAGCCAACTTTTTATCATCCACCTTTTATTCAGCGACGTCGTTCATGATCATATTTATGACAAATTCAGATAAAATAAAAACTTTATACATCCATGTTTGACTTCACGGTGCAAAATCACACATCCTCCACATTCAGAAATATAAATAATATTGATATTCTGATATTTTCTCCCAAAAAGCAATATCTCATATTTCTGTGAGACTGTGGTTATTCATTACCATGGCAACAATAATACAGCGGCATAGATTTGTCCTAAAAGCTTCATATTATTTATTTTTATTCTATAAAAAAACTCAATTATCACTTATTATGACATGGATATGAGGTTGAGCTTATAGAACTTATAGAAACAAAAAATAAATAAATAAATAAATAAATAAATAAATAAATATAAATACAAAGAAAAAATCAAAATGGCTTCCAATAATAAACTTATACAGGATTCTAGTATTGATAAAAAATGTAGATAAAAAGTCTATCTATCTATCTATCTATCTATCTATCTATCTATCTATCTATCTATCTATCTATCTATCTATCTATCTATCTATCTACAGGGGCTGGACAATGAAACTGAAACACTGGCCAATTTAGTGTTGGAGGTTTCATGGCTAAATTTGACCAGCCTGGTGGCCAATCTTCATTGATTGCACATTCCACCAGTAAGAGCAGAGTGTGAAGGTTTAATTAGCAGAGTAATACAGTAATACATTAGCACAGTTTTGCTTAAAATATTGCAATGCACACAACATTATGGGATAACATTAACATAACATTATCAGAGTTCAAAAGAGGACAAATTGTTGGTGCACGTCTCGCTGGCGTCTCGCATCTGTGACTAAGACAGCAAGTCTTTGTGATGTATCAAGAGCCACGGTATCCAGGGTAATGTCAGCATACCACCAAGAAGGACGAACCACATCCAACAGGAGTAACTGTGGACGCAAGAGGAAGCTGTCTGAAAGGGATGTCCGGGTGCTGACCCGGATTGTATCCAAAAAACATAAAACCACAGCTGCCCAACTCACTGCAGAATTAAATGTGCACCTCAACTCTCCTGTTTCCACCAAAACTGTCCGTCGGGAGCTCCACAGGGTCAATGTACATGGCCGGGCTGCTATAGCCAAACCTTTGGTCACTCGTGCCAATGCCAAAAGTCGGTTTCAATGGTGCCAGCAGCAAAAATCTTGGGCTGTGGACAGTGTGAAACATGTATTGTTCTCTGATGAGTCCACCTTCACTGTCTTTCCTACATCCGGGAGAGTTACGGTGTGGAGAAGCCCCAAAGAAGCGTACCACCCAGACTGTTGCATGCCCAGAGTGAAGCATGGGGGTGGATCAGTGATGGTTTGGGCTGCAATATCATGGCATTCCCTATGCCCAATACTTGTGCTAGATGGGCGCGTCACTGCCACGGACTACCGAACCATTCTGGAGGACCATGTGCACCCAATGGTTCAAACATTGTATCCTGAAGGCGGTGCCATGTATCAGGATGATAATGCACCAATACACACAGCAAGACCGGTGACAGAGTGGTTTGATGAACATGAAAGTGAAGTTGAACATCTCCCATGGCCTGCACAGTCACCAGATCTAAATATTATTGAGCCACTTTGGGGTGTTTCAGAGGAGCGAGTCAGGAAACATTTTCCTCCACCAGCATCACGTAGTGACCTGGCCACTATTCTGCAAGAACAATGGCTCAAAATCCCTCTGGCCACTGTGCAGGACTTCATTCCCAAGACGAATTGGTGCTGTATTGGCCGCAAAAGGAGGCCCTACACCATACTAATGAATTATTGTGGTCTAAAACCAGGCGTTTCAGTTTCATTGTCCAACCCCTGTATCTATCTATCTATCTATCTATCTATCTATCTATCTATCTATCTATCTGTGTATAGATAGATAGATAGATAGATAGATAGATAGATAGATAGATAGATAGATAGATAGGTATTAATAATAGCATATAATTTCTTTTAATTAAAATATTCCAATTTTAAACCTTTAGAACCCAAAGTTCTATTAAAATTCTAAAAAGTTTATAAAAAGATAAGAATAAAATAATAAGTTTCTGTCCCCTAGATGGCGCTGTAACTCAGGCGTAATAAGGTCTGTTTGTGTTTTTTTTAAATACAAAATGTTGGACGATGAGACACAATTTGGAACATTTGCAAAGAATGAACTATGTTTTACACCTTCACACACACACACACACACATACACACAAACACACACACACACACACACACATACAAACACACACACACACACAAACACACACACACATATACACACACACACACACACACAAACACACACACACACACACACACAAACACACACACAAACACACACACACACACACACATACATACAAACACACACACACACACACACACACAAAAACATACACACACACAAACACACACACACAAACACACACATACATACAAACACACACACACACACACACAAACACACACACACACATACACACACACACACAGACACACACACACAGCTTGAGTAACCAGGAGGAAACATTTTGATTATTTTAAATTGAATCTATTAAATGAAAACTGTGTGTCCTGATCCTCAGTGCTGTGAAAAGGATTTTTTATTTTCTTGCATATTTGTGACTCTTAAATGATTCAGATCATCAAGATAAAATGCAGTTTTTAATGATAATTTCATTAGTCAGGGGGAAAAAAGCTGTCCAAACCTACCTGACCCTATGTGAAAGAGTCATTTATTTATTTATGTGTTATTTACCAGGTGGATTACAGTCTATAAGAAATCTATGACTTTTCTATTAAAATATATATCATTTCACTACTAAAATCTAGCCATGGGGTCACAGTCCAGTGACTTCTGTGCCGGTCCCAAACCCGGATATATAGAGAGGGTTGCGTCAGGAAGGGCATCCGGCGTAAAACATTGCCAAATTTAACCATGCGAATCGTCAGTACTATGAATGTAATACCGGATCGGTCGAGGCCCGGGTTAACAACGACCGCCATCGGCGCCATTAACCTACAGGGCCTGAAGTTAGAGATTGAGGGCCCACCCTGTCACATGGCTGGCCTACCTATCTAAGAGGGAAAGTGAGAGGAAAAATGCATTCTTATCACACGTACATACACTATATTGCCAAAAGTTTTGGGACACAAATCCAAATCATTGAATTCAGGTGTTGTTTTTCAGGGGTTGGGCTTGAGTTTGGTGTGGAGGAACTTGAGTCCTGACCTCAACCTGATAGAACACCTTTGGGATGAATTAGAGTGAAGACTGCGAGCCAGACCTTCTCGTCTGACTAAAAAAATTGACAAAAAATTCACCACTGTTGCCAAGTCCACATATAATATGTGACTTTTGGCCGTTGCGTGAAAAAATCCTGGGTCACGGGTTGCAGTTTATTGGGCTTATTTTAAAAAAATATGGTTGATTGTTAGGAAAATCTGACAAGCAACTTCGTTTCTTTACATTTATGGTTGCCGTTTCCTCCAGTTCTTTGACTGACACTTAGTCTGTTCTCAGTTATTAGCTAATCAGTGCAATAATATAAATGCTGTAGCCTAATGCGTCAAACATTCCACCCCCTCCTCCTCCTCCTCAAAGGAGTAAAATCACGTTCAACGTGACGCTGTAATCCTGAGCGAGTAGTTGATGTAATAAACATGTAAATTTCCACAAACATGCCGCCAACAAAGTGGTCCAAGTATGGCTAAAAACAAAGACTGGGAAACAAAGACTGGGAAAAGGATACACAACTTAAAGACTGGATAGGTCAAGTGGTCAGTGATGAAAGTAAAGCGATGTGCAGGTACTGTGAAAAGGAGACTCTCGCTCACCATGGAGATCTCCTACAACATGCAAGCACAGACAAACAAAAGAGAAATTCCAAGCCATCTTCATCAACACACCTAACGGACATGGGTTTTACAGTGTCAAAATCTTCCACTGTAAATCAAAAGGCTGAGCTTCAGCTAGCATGTTATGTCACTTGTCACACAGCGGTCAGTTCAGCTGATCACTCGGGTGAACTGGTAAACTCGGCCTTTGTAAAGGATTTGAGCATTCATTGTACAAAATGTACAGCACTTATCAACAACGTCATAGCTCCATGCATGTTCAAAGACTTGTTAAAAGATATCGGAGAGACTCAGTGTTCACTGGAGATCGATGAGAGCACAGACGATGCTACGGTAAAGCAGCTGTGTGTAGTAGTGCGTAATTTCAGTGTCTCATTAAACAACACTGTAAACATTTTTGGGCTTAGTGGATATGCAGGGAGAGACAGCAGAGGTAGAAGCATGGTGACAACACTGACGGAGTTTCTTGACAAAATTGGTCTTGATTTCAAGAAGTGTGTCTTCATCGGAACTGATGGCTGTATTGTCATTGTTGGACAGAAAAACTCTGTTTACACTCACCTTCTCAAAAAGAATGACAAACTGCAACTGTTTAAGTGCGTGTGTCGTTCAGTTCAACTTTGTACCAGCAAAGGCGTCGAAACACTGCCTCGCAATCTCGAGTTTTTAATTTCACATTCACACAATTGGTTTTCTCACTGAGGCACAAAGAATATGCCAAAATGTACTTAATCAACCCCGGTGAAATGCCACTGATGCTAGTGCAGCTTTCAGGCACTAGATGTGACTGCTGTGTTCGTGTACTAGAGCAATGGGATGAACTGAAGTTACATTTTCAGCTGTGCAGAGATGCAGAATAAGTTCCCAGCAAATATCAATACCTGGAAATCCATGACATCGTTCAGCCCACCAGTGATTCTATCACAGAACAAACCACAGTTAGCCACAGAGCAGGTCGATTTTTCATTTTACAATGTTTTTGTAATGTATTAATAATCACGGACTATAATAAAAACACCCTAATACTAGGTCTATACTAATACTAAACAGTAGATACCAATCTAGCCAATCACTAAAGTGACGTCACTGACGCGCGACACTGCCCCCTAATCTACATAAAACTTTACTTGTGATTTTTGGAATAACAAACTAGCAACGTGGAAAGAACAAACTACGAGTAAAGAAAGCACGGAAAATAAAAGTTTATTATTAATTGTTAGCATTTCGAGTGTTTTTTTTATTTGTTTGTTTGTTTTCTTTTTTAAATTGTGTTTTCAATTCTGTGATTCACGTGTATTATCATTTTTAAGTGTATTTTTTTTTTTACAGGTATGATACTCATGGCGCTAATTTGATGCCATCATAATCACCTGATAAATGGCTATTTACAGTCCTGCATTACTACCAGTTTGATTTTCAAGTTTGTTTATATATATATATATATATATATATGTGTGTGTGTGTGTGTGTGTGTGTGTGTGTACATTCTCTTTTTTGTTTCTTTTTTTTTATTGAAATAACTTGAGACAATACAACATAGAATACAAAGCACGTTAAATACAGTTTAACAATAACAACAACAACAACAAAAAACATTAATTACAACAAATCAAACACAAAGGAGAAAGAATTATAAATAATATGGCAGTCCAAGTAACGTTAAAAGACACGAGAGGAAAGTTATGATATATAAACAGTGGGAAAGATGTAGCAAGAGATATATTTACTTCAATTAAAAACAGTGTCATAGAAATGTAGAAGTCTATTATTCTTCTTATTAAATCGAATTAGTTTAAGAGACTTAAAAAGTGAAGTCATTTCCATTATGAAAAGGGGGAAATACAATTGTTCCTTTCGAATTATTTGTTTATGTATAAAGAATTTTGCATTTAAGACAAAATAATTAACTACAAATTCAAGAGGTTTATTTTCCGAATTCTCATAATAGAAAATGACGTCTTTAATGCCAAAGGAGCGAGATACATTGAGGTGGTCCAAGAGGTGGCATTTTAGGAGAGTTAAGAATCTTTTTGTTTTCTCACACTCAACGAACAAATGTATCAAAGTTTCATCTAATGTATCACAGAAAGAACATTTATTATCTACCTCCAAAAATCTAGATAAAACAGAGTTTACAGGGTAAATCTTGTGGAGAACCTTAAAGTGGACATCTTTTATTTTGTTAGAAATGCAGTATTTATTAGGCATAAGCCAGGCTTTATGCCAATTAATATCTTGAATATAAGATCTCCAATAAAATTTCCCTCCCGGAGTAATTCTTCGAGTTTGAAAAATCCGGCGAATGTGTTTATTATTGCATTTCCTATCTGTTATATCAATACCATCTGAAAGTAATTTAGATTGTCTGATCTCGTATGAACCAAAGGTTACGTGACTCTTAATGAGAACAATTAAACCGGGGCGAATATCCCTCTTTAATAAATTAAATTATTTAACAGTTACTGGAAGACCATAGAGAGTCAGGAACTGCTCGTATGGGTGTGTACATTCTCAATCACTGATCAATCCCTGTTCATGCAAAAAGCAGCGAACATCCAATCACAGAGCTGTATAGAGCGGGTCTTCGCGGCTCTGTCCAATCAGATCACAGCGCTGTGCAGTTTGGCGTTGACGTCAGCAGTGAGGATGAGGAGCACGTTTCAGTCCTTCATTCATTCAGGTAACGAGGTTGTTTGTAAAGTGTATGAAGTTTACTGTCTGAAGATGAATTAATCATGAATTTAACATCAAGTTTCCCTCTCACTTTCTTTATTCCAGTTCTTCTTTTTTATTATCGTCCTTTTATCACGTAGTTTCTTCCTAATACTAATTTAGCTAACATTAGCTAGTTCAGGCTAGCTACACACGAGCTAGTAGCAGAGACTGCGCCTTGTGCACTAGAAATGTACAGATTTCTGCTTCCTAAAGATACTGTGACAGACACTAATGTTAGTGGATCGGTCCCTGATTCTCGTCCGGCACCAAGACCGTGCTTCTGCTCCCCATGTAGGGTTTTAGTCCTGCATATGCCATGAGAAAGACGGTGCATTTGTGACAGAGGGGTCACTGACCGGACAGCTGCACGAGCAGGAGACCGTGAGCTGCAAAAGCACGTGCCGTGTCCGGTGTGCACATACATGACATTTAGCAAGAGTTTGTCCAAACAAGCCGGAGATTAATGATCTGATCAAATCTATTAGTTCAGAAAGCTCCTGCATTGATTGGGTGTACTTCTGTCATGTTGTTGTACATTTAGACTTCACAACCTTTAGTTCTGATCAGTTTTAATAGCAGCGATTATATTAGTGTGTAGTTAGGGGTTTATTCACTGCTATTCAGGTGTTATTTACCAGCTGTGACTGACGTCATGTGGCTGAGGGCGTGTTAGGGCATGTGACTGAGGACATGTTAGGGCCTGTTAGGACATGTGACTGAGGACATGTTAGGGCCTGTTAGGACATGTGACTGAGGACATGTTAGGGCCTGTTAGGACATGTGACTGAGGACATGTTAGGGCCTGTTAGGACATGTGACTGAGGACATGTTAGGGCCTGTTACTACTTTGGAGACGGTTCACACTTTCAGACTGAGGTAAGAGAGATTTTTTTGTGTCTTCAAACTGACAAGTGTTTAGAGCAACATTCAGACAGGACGGATTACTAACTGAATCACTGTGTGTGTGTGTGTGTGTGTGTGTGTGCGTGCACACTGTAGGAAAGCTGCTGGGGGAAGGAAGCTACGGCTCGGTCTATGCTGGAATCCGTAAGGCAGATAAATGAATGAATGATGATTCATCACTGGCCTGTGGTTCTGTCCTGGGGAACCTGATGGTCTGTCCTCCAGATGTTGAATCACCATTGGCCTGTGGTTCTGTCCTGGTGACCGTGATGGTCTGCTCTCCAGATGTAGACGGATGAAGTTCATCACTCAGGCAAAACCAAAGCCCATTACTCTCCTCATCACCTGTACAGACTGTTCATTTAGATTTTATCTGAGGAGATTTTGTGATATTTGAGTTTCAGTATAGTTTGTAAACTCTCCTCATCACCTTTACATTTAGATTTTATTTGATAAGATTTTGTTATTAGTGCAGTCATAAATCTTAAGGTTTTTTTTTTTAATATAAAACATCACTGGCAAGTACACAGACTAAATATTATGTATTATAAAAAGTGATGTCTATAATATTTACATTATTATTATTATTACACCTGACATCACGTATATAGATGCACATTGGATATTGAGTTCTTTGAACTGAGAACTGAAGTTCAGATCAAAATTGTTGAGAATAATCAAAACAGTTCTAATATGTAAGTTTATTCCTACCGTTCCTATCCTATCACGCCTCAGCTAGCGTACTTCACATCACTTATTCTGCCTCACCTTACCTGCATCACCCGGCCTGCATGACCCAGCCTGCCCCTCTCATCCCAGCTCACACAGCTTGCCCCATATGGCTAACCCCCCCCCGACCTGCCCTGCTCTGCCTGTCCACGTAGACTGCCCTGACCCTGCTTGGCCCGTCCGGCCCGCCCCGTCTGCCTACCTAGCCCGGCGGCCTCTGCTCACCGCTCACCAGACCTGTGCATGCTAGTTATCCCTGCTAGGGAGATATTTGTACAGGTGGGGTGTAGATAGGTAGATAATTGTGTAGGTGGGGTGTAGATAGGTAGATATTTGTGTAGGTGGGGTGTAGATAGGTAGATATTTGTGTAGGTTGGGTGTAGATAGGTAGATATTTGTGTAGGTGGGGTGTAGATAGGTAGATATTTGTGTAGGTGGGGTGTAGATAGGTGGATATTTGTGAAGGTGGTGTGTAGATAGGTAGATATTTGTGTAGGTGGGGTGTAGATAGGTAGATATTTGTGAAGGTGGTGTGTAGATAGGTGGATATTTGTGAAGGTGGGGTGTAGATAGGTAGATATTTGTGTAGGTGGGGTGTAGATAGGTAGATATTTGTGTAGGTGGGGTGTAGATAGGTAGATATTTTTGTAGGTGGGGTGTAGATAGGTAGATATTTCTGTAGGTGTGGTGTAGATAGATAGAGATTTGTGGAGGTGTGGTATTTGTGTATATATAAGCGGGTGTGTAGGTTAGTAGATGTGTGTAGGTGGTCTGTCAGTGAGCTGATAGGTGGACAGTTGTACAGGTTAGTAGGTGTGTGTAGGTGGTCTGTCAGTGAGCAGGTAGGTGGACAGTTGTTCAGGTCAGTAGGTGTGTGTAGGTGGTCTGTCAGTGAGCAGGTTGGTGGACAGTTGTTCAGGTCAGTAGGTGTGTGTAGGTGGTCTGTCAGTGAGCAGGTTGGTGGACAGTTGTTCAGGTCAGTAGGTGTGTGTAGGTGGTCTGTCAGTGAGCAGGTTGGTGGACAGTTGTTCAGGTCAGTAGGTGTGTGTAGGTGGTCTGTCAGTGAGCAGGTAGGTGGACAGTTGTTCAGGTCAGTAGGTGTGTGTAGGTGGTCTGTCAGTGAGCAGGTTGGTGGACAGTTGTTCAGGTCAGTAGGTGTGTGTAGGTGGTCTGTCAGTGAGCAGGTTGGTGGACAGTTGTGCAGGTCAGTAGGTGTGTGTAGGTTGTCTGTCAGTGAGCAGGTTGGTGGACAGTTGTTCAGGTCAGTAGGTGTGTGTAGGTGGTCTGTCAGTGAGCAGGTTGGTGGACAGTTGTTCAGGTCAGTAGGTGTGTGTAGGTGGTCTGTCAGTGAGCAGGTTGGTGGACAGTTGTTCAGGTCAGTAGGTGTGTGTAGGTGGTCTGTCAGTGAGCAGGTTGGTGGACAGTTGTGCTGGTCAGTAGGTTGAGTTTCAGGTGTTTAGGTGTGAAGTAGAGCTGCACGATTCTGGACCAAATGAGAAATACGTCGTAATTTTCAAAAATATTTTTATCGATAAATAAAACGTTTTTTTTAGAATATAAATCACACTTTTCTCTTTCTTTGAACTTTAGTCGTTTAGAAACCCTGCACCTTAAATTACCAAACGTAAACAAAACAGAAAAAATGCTCTTGGCTTTAATTAAATTTAAACAAATATAAACAAATGACTACCAGGTTTTTCATGAGAAATAAATAAAAATCACAATTTTGTCATAAAAATATTCATATAAAATAGAAGAAGCCCTCAAAATGTAATATAAAGAGGCGCTTCTTATTTCACTTTTGTAGTAATGAATAGAATTTATTAAAAAAAAACACAAAAATTAATATTAATGAATTTATTTTAATTATTTAAATAGAATTTATTACTTATAAAAAATAAAATCATCTTAATAATCTATAATGAGAATAATAAAATAATCTTATTTTTATCTTATTAGTTTTAATTATTTTATGTTTATTGTATTATTTTCTTATTTTTAAGCCTTTTAGTAAATTAAATTAGACATTATTTTAATCCAAATAGATTTTAAATCATAATTTTTACTCACATGTGAAAGACAGTGTGAAGGTGTTTGTAACAACATCGGTTTAGTGTCATTCAGTTAGTCATTTATTGACGCTCCCCTGCGCTGAATAACGTCGCTTTTATTAACGTTAGTGTGGTCTGGAATGTTTCAGGTGATTAAACAGGTTGGTGGTGTTACCCTTTGGTGTAGAAACCGTGACTAAACATTGCTTGTAATGCAGCGTAATCTAGTTTAAAACCGAAAAAATAGACGATACTTGGGAACGCTCCTCTCTCCTCGTTACACTTCTCTCATTTCCATGAAAAATAGATTTAGCTGAACTGTAGTAAAGTAGGATTACGATGGTGTGGAATCGTGATGGCCGTTTTTTAAGGAGTAATCGTACAGCTCTAGTTCCTAGTTAGGTGTGTGTTCAGGTCGGTGGATTCGGCGGGGCGAGAGGGTGCAGTAGACTGGGCAGGACTGGGTAGGCGGGGGGGGGGGGGGGGGTGGTCATGTTTAGGTAGGTGGAGGGGCAGGGAACGTTGTGTGCGTGACAGGCGGGGCCCGCCGGAGGGCGGACACGCTTGATAGGTCTGGAGGGGGTGGGCGGTGGTGTCGTACGGTGGCCGGGAGGCGGGCGATGGAGTGGGCTGTGTCGGAGCGGGTGGGGTAGGGCTGGGCTGCGTGGTACAGGCAGATGGGGTGGGCGGGAGGGGGGGCCTATTGGGGTAGCTGCGTGGGCTGGGCTGACTGGGGCAGGTGGGTGTGTGAGGCCTGGTGGTGCAGGTGGGTGTGGCAGAATGTGGTGGTCAGTATGCAGTTAGGTGGGTAAGAAGGAAGGTAGGTAGTTTTGATGAACCTCCTTTCAACCACGAAAGGCACCAAATTGTTTAAAAAGAAACAGATTCTTTTTCACAGTCCATTCTGTGACGAGCGGTCAATCCCACCATGGGTCAGACACCCAGGTCTAAAGTGGGACAACCTTTAACCTTTAAGGGACTTGCCAGTTTTGTTTAAGTTAATGTTTTTTTCATTCATTTTTATTATTATTACTACAACAGTGGAACCTCGGCATACAAATTTAATTCAGAAATAATGTAAATGTAGATAATCCGTTCCAGCCTCCCAAAAATCTACAACTTAGCCGGCGTTCGGTTCGGTTCGTTCGTATGTTGAAAATGCTTCATATGCCGATGCTAATTTCTTCCAAAATTTCAATTCTTAAGGAGAAAATTTGAAGACGGGATTTTTATGTCGAGGTTCCACTGTAGTATTATTATTATTATTATTATTATTATTATTATTATTATTATTATTTCATAATCATTTGTTTTTTAAACATAATATCTGCTGTATGGCCATCCATAAGGACTATGGAGCCTTGCTCCTGGTTTTTTCTTTTTTTTTATTCTAAGATGTAAATGTTATATTAAATCACGGTCACGTATTCCTTGGCTAGGTATTGTTCTAAGTGTTATCACCCAAATGGTCGGGCGATACTAAATGGTAATCACGGTCACGTATACCCTTTGTTCAGGGACGGTTCTTGATGTCTTGCTGCCGCTCCCAGACTAATAATTGATTGGATTAAGTGTTCTAAATGTTTGGTTCTTAAGAAGAAACATTATGATAAGTTTGCCTAGTGGAATGGAGCCATAACCAGTGTGCATGAGGTGAAGTTTCGATGACGGGTAAGATTCTCTGAGGGCCGAAGGAGGATAACCCACTGCAGGGCTTCACCGCCACTGGGCACCTGCCCGAAATGGGAGGTGTAATCTGTGTAAAGGAAGTGTTGTGATGCTTCAGGGCCAAAAGCATCAAAGGGGGGACTGTAAGAAACTACAGACTGCCTCAACCCAGATTCCACTCCACAGTACACATGTGAAAGAGCTCATTCCCAAAAAGGCTTAAATATCATATAGAAATATCTTTAATTCAAATCAGTTTATCTATTTGGTATCTTTACATTGTCTTAAAGCAGCATTACCAAACATTTAGAACACTTAATCCAATCAATTATTAGTCTGGGAGCGGCAGCAAGACATCAAGAACAGTCTCTGAACAAAGGGTATACGTGACCGTGATTACCATTTAGTGTCACCCGACCATTTGGGACATTTGGGACACTTGGAACAATACCTAGCCAAGAAATATGTGACCTTGATGACCATTTAAGGACATCCGGCTAGACGACAGTATCATCCAGCCATTTGGGGAATACTCAGTTCTTACACTAATTTACATTTAAAGTGAAACTCATTTAAATTACACTCGGGAAACACTGTATAAAAGGTTTGAGCAGGATTTGTCCTGCGTTCTTTTTGACTCTGATGAACCCAAAGTACTTTATGTATTTTGTCACTGTGACGCTGCAATAAACTTCTACATTAAGATCTTCAATGCCCTCATTTGTTTTTTAAATATAATATCTGCTGTATGGCCATCCATAAGGACTATGGAGCCTTGCTCCTGTTGTTTTTTTTTTATTCTAAGATGTAAATGTTATATAAACGTTAGATTTAAGTAGAATTTAAGGTTTTTCCATTGTCATTTACTGCATTTAGCAGAAGGCTTTATCCAGAGCAGCTTCCAGAAGTGCTTTTGAAGACTCTGTCAATAAAAACACATCGACACTAGTTCACTAAGAATCACTGAAATGAACCAAAATGAATTCTATCTACTCTAAGATCATAAGCGTTATTATAACCATTACAGTGTTTTACTGTATCAGTGTGAAACCAAGCACTGATCCAATAATGAGTAAAACACACAAGCCCAAATTTCTGAAGGCTCCAGTAGTGCAGCTGGGGTAATAGCAGTGTGAGACGAGGTGTGGATGTAATGACGGGGTCAGAGCCCTTCTGTAAGTCGCTCTGGATCAGGCCTTCTGCTAATTACATTATATAATTATTATTATATGTATATATAACATTGGAAATAAAAATAAATAAAAATCTTGCTGTTCTTCTTTCAAATTGCACAAGATACACACACACACACACACACACAAGGTTAGGCAGTAACTTTTAGACTAAAATCCCTCAGTTTCATGTTGAATCTTCTGAGTTTATCGAGTGGGATAGAATATAAATTAAAAAAAGGGAAATGGTTAAAGTGATCGATATAAAATCATCAAGCTAAAGTTTTAGTCAGTAAGAAAATAGTGTATTTGAAAGCAAATAACTATAAATAGATAAATCTATAAATGGGTTTCTATTTCCACAGACAGGCAGATCCACAGCTTGTATAATCCAGTGAGATTGCTCTGATTTTCTCAGTAGCACAGACGATACAGTCTGCTTTGGAGAAAACGTCCCACAATCCATTTCTGATCACTTTTAAATAGATTAATCTGCTATTGGATTTTCTTTAGAAGATGGATTAATACATATCTCTAGAAAATTATACCATATCTATCTTTTTCAGCTTTATTTCCAAATTTTCACCTTACAACATCAAACTACTGAAAGGTAAGAGTTCTGAAAATGAATAAAAAACTGAAAAAGTAGAATACCAGAGATGGAAAAGTCATCAGACTCCTGATTTAATACTTCATAGAGCCACCTTTTGCTTGAATTACAGCCATTGATCTTTTTGGATTAGTCTGTTTTAGCTTTGCACACCTAGATTAGGGAAAATTTGCCCATTCTTCCTCATAGAATTGCTCAAGTTCAGTCAAATTCCATGGTGAGTGACGATGAACTGCTCTTCATCTCTCAGACAGATGGGATTTAAGTCAGGGCTCTGACTCGGCCACTCAAGTACATTCACCTTCCTACCCTTAAGCCACGGTGTTGTTCTTTTGGCGTTATGTTTAGGGTCATTGTCGTGTTGGAAGGTGAATGATCTGCCCATCTTCAGCTGTCTAGCAGAGGGACACAGATTTTCCTCAACAATTTGGATGTACTTGGCAGCATCCATTTTCTCTTCAATCCTGATAATCCTGGTAATACAGAGCCTTGCAAAAGTATTTGGTGTGTTTCCTCTTTTATTTAGATTTTATGTAAAGGATCTAGTCCAGATTGTTGATGTGGAATGAAACAAATAAGATTAAAACTGCTAACTCAGCTAGTAAGAAAACACACTTCCTAGTTTTTCCAGCATGAAAGACCACAAACATTCAGTCCAGTTCAGTCTCTCTCGCTCTCTCACAATCATACAACCTGAAGTTTTCAATAAGTGTTCCAATAAATGTAAAAAGTGTAAATATTTTCATATTCCCATTGTGTACACATTCATTCTGTATATGATTTTCTGCTCATTTTTTTATGAAGGGTGCCAATACTTCTGTTATCTACACAGGACATGTGCAGAGACACTAATATTCCTACAAAGGGGAAAATCCAAAGGAGTTTAAAGAGGAAAGCAAGTATTTACACAGAGCCCACATTTCTCTTCAGTGCCATGTCTCAGTGATTCAGATTCATCCACAGAGTCGATCAAAGAAATGTGAATCATTTAACAATTATATTTAAGTTCATATTTTTAATATATATGAATGATACTGTGTAAGGGATTGTTCAGACGGTTGTTTGTTTGTTTTCCTCAAACACTACTCCACACACAGCGATAGAACGTTTGATTCAATTTACTGAGTCGATTCAATGAATCGAACGTCCAAAAGATTCGACCGATTCATTTTTGTTCGTCCGAGTTTTTTTATTGTCATTTCAGCCACATATAGCTGACGCAGTACATAGTGAAATGAGACAACGTTTCTCCAGGACCCTGGTGCTACAGAAACATACAACATATAATTACAAACACAGAAACAACACAGAGCTAGGGGCAGAAGTTTGTCCTAGCCACATAAAGTGCAACCAGGCGCAAACAGAGCAAAGACTGGACAGTGCAGAAACAGTGAGTACAAAAATCAACACAAGACAGGACACATAGAGCCGAAAAAGAACATGGGAAATTAAATGAAACTGTAAAAAGCAGGTATCTAATAACATATATGATATTCTGATGAGTTCTAAACAACTGTGCTACCACTTACCCCTAAACCAGGGGTGTCCAGTTTTATCCCCAAAGGCCCCGTGTGGGTGCAGGTTTTCATTCCAATCCAGCAGGAGCTACAGCTGATTCCACCTGCTTAATCAGATGATCTTGGCTTTCTGCTGGGTTGGAATGAAACCTGCCCCCCCCCAGCCCTTTGGGGATAAGATTAGACACCTCTGCCCTAAACTAAGAGCTCGCTGAGGACATCCTTTATCTGCTTGGATAATTCCATTGGTGCAAAACACTTATTGACGCTTCAGGCCGTGGTTTGTTTAGCTAAAATTTTAATGGTAGAGCTAAACCACTACGGCTGCGGTATATTTTCGGCCGCCGACCCTCTACTGGCGCTCTTCTGTGTTTTTGCTCCCGTCTGCGCATGCGCGCACTGTTGGCCCCCTGTCCAGTTCATTCAGCAGTGTCCGCTCCTCGGTCACAGGTATGTTACTTTACAGGTATGTTACTGTACTTTAAAATGACATTAGCGTGTGTTTGTTTTTGTTTACAGTTAATGCTCATATTATCTTCTCTGCATGGCCGTATCAGACATTGTTCGTGAATGATTAATGTAAACGCTAAACTATGCACGAGCTTGACTTAAATATGAGTTTTGTGTTAAAACATATCGATTAAGATTTTTTTCCTTCCGTGTATGTTCTGTCTCGTTATTTATCTGTTTATCGTCTTTATCGTACTTTCTCGTCTTTATTGTCTGGTGAATGAATGAACGGTGTTGTATTTACTTGTGTAATGTTTGTTTTTTGTCTTTGTTCTTGTTTGTTTATTGTGATATTGTGAAACATGTACGCGATGCTAAACGAGATTGTTTATGTCTGTTTACCTGCTTAATAATAAATTCAAGGAAGGTTTATTATTTATTTATTTATTAATTATTGTAGTGTTTATCAGGTTACATCTATTACAGCATGTCTAAATGACGTTAGTTTTGTCCTATTGGGAGTGTTTGCTCTGATTATTAATGATAACCTTATTTGTGCTTTTATGTATTTAATGACTAAAAAAAACAGTTTTATGATTCATGTTACACTGAGTATCTAATCTAGCCATGGGGTCACAGTCCAGTAACTTCTGTGCCGGGCCCAAGCCCGGATAAATAGAGAGGGCTGCGTCAGGAAGGGCATCCGGCGTAAAACATTGCCAAATTTAACCATGCAAATCGTCAGTACTCTGAATTTCATACCGGATCGGTCGGGGCCCGGGTTAACAACGACCGCCATCGGCACCGTTGACCTACAGGGAGCTGGTGGAAATTGGGCTACTGTTGGTCGAAGAAGTAGAGGAGGGAGGAGAGTGTGCAGACAGAGAGAGAAGAGGAAAGGTAAGAGTGTATGACTGAGAATAGGAACTCTGAATGTTGGTACTATGACAGGGAAAGGTAGAGAGCTGGCTGATATGATGGACAGAAGGAAGGTGGACCAGGTGGAAGGGCAGCAAGGCTCGTAGTATAGGAGCAGGATTTTATTATGGTGTGGATAGTAAGAGAAATGGGGTAGGTGTGGTCCTGAAGGAGGAGTTTGTGAGGAATGTTCTGGAGGTGAAGAGAGTGTCAGACAGGGTGATGAGTCTGAAGTTCGAGGTTGAAGGGGTAATGTTGAATGTTGTTAGTGGTTATGCCCCACAGGTAGGTTGTAAGTTAGAGGAGAAAGAGAGATTCTGGAGTGAATTAGTTGAGGTGATGGAGACTATTACCACGGGTGAGAGAGTGGTGATTGGAGCAGATTTTAATGGACATGTTGGTGAGGGGAACACAGGTGATGAGGAGGTGATGGGCAAGTTTGGAGTTAAGGAAGGGAACCTTGAAGGACAGATGGTAGTGGACTTTGCTAAGAGGATGGACATGGCTGTGGTTAACACTTATTTTCAGAAGAGGGAGGAGCATAGAGTGACTTACAAGAGTGGAGATAGGAGCACACAGGTAGACTACATCCTATGTGGAAGAGGCAATCTGAAAGAGATTAGTGACTGTAAAGTGGTAGTGGGAGAGAGTGTAGCCAGACAGCATAGGATGGTGGTGTGTAGGATGACTTTGATGGTCTGTAAGAAGAGGTCAAAGATAGAGATGGAGAAGAAAACCAAGTGGTGGAAGCTGAAGAAGGAGGAATGTTGTGAGGAATTTAGACAGAAGTTGAGGCAGGCTCTGGGTGGTCAGGTAGTGCTGCCAGATGACTGGGAAACTACAGCAGAAGTGATCAGGGAGACAAGAAGAAAGGTGCTGGGTGTGTCATCTGGAAGGAGGAAAGAAGATAAGGAGACTTGGTGGTGGAATGAGGAAGTTCAGGATAGTATTCAGAGGAAGAGGTTAGCCAAGAAGAAGTGGGACATGGACAGGACTGAAGAGAATAGACAGGAATACAAGGAGTTACAGCGCAGAGTGAAGAGGGAGGTGTCTAAGGCCAAGCAGAAGGCGTATGACGAGTGGTACACTAGGTTAGACACTAGAGAAGGAGAGAAGGACTTGTACAGGTTAGCTAGGCAGAGGATTCGAGATGGGGAGGATGTGCAGCAAGTTAGAGTTATTAAGGATAGAGATGGAAAGGTGCTCACAAGTGAGGAGAGTGTACAGAGGAGATGGAAGGAGTACTTTGAAGAGCTGATGAATGAGGAAAATGAGAGGGAAAAAAGAGTAGAAGGGGTGAACTCTGTGGAACAGGAAGTAGATAAGATTAGAAAGGATGAAGTCAGGAAGGCTTTGAAGAGGATGAAAAGTGGAAAGGCAGTTGGTCCTGACGACATCCCGGTGGAGGTCTGGAAGTGTCTAGGAGAGGCAGCAGTGGAATTTTAACTAGTTTGTTTAACAGGGTTTTAGAGAGTGAGAAGATGCCTGAGGAATGGAGAAGAAGTGTATTAGTGCCGATCTTTAAGAATAAGGGTGACGTGCAGAGTTGCAGCAACTATAGGGGGATAAAGTTGATGAGCCATACAAGGATCTATGGGAAAGAGTAGTGGAAGCTAGGTTAAGGAAGGTAGTGGACATTTATGAGCAGCAGTATGGCTTCATGCCCAGAAAGAGCACAACAGATGCAATTTTTGCTCTGAGAATGTTGATGGAGAAGTATAGGGATGGTCAGAGAGAGTTGCACTGTGTGTTTGTAGACTTGGAGAAAGCGTATGACAGGGTGCCAAGAGAAGAGCTGTGGTACTGTATGAGGAAGTCAGGAGTAGCAGAGAAGTATGTCAGAGTGGTGCAGGACATGTATGAGAGGAGCAGGACAGTGGTGAGGTGTGCTGTAGGGCACACAGAGGAGTTCAAAGTGGAGGTGGGACTGCATCAGGGATCGGCTCTGAGCCCCTTCCTCTTTGCTATGGTGATGGACCAGTTATCAGAGGAGGTCAGACAGGAGTCTCCTTGGACAATGATGTTTGCAGATGACATTGTGATCTGTAGTGAGAGCAGGGAGCAGGTGGAGGAAAACCTGGAGAGGTGGAGGTTTGCGCTGGAGAGAAGAGGAATGAAACTCGGTCGTAGTAAGACTGAGTACATGTGTGTGAATGAAAGGGAGGGAAGTGGAACGGTAAGATTACAGGGTGAAGAGGTGAAGAAGGTACAGGAGTTTAGGTACTTGGGGTCAACAGTCCAGAGTAATGGACAGTGTGGGAAAGAGGTAAAGAAGTGAGTGCAGGCAGGTTGGAATGGGTGGAGAAAGGTGTCAGGAGTTCTGTGTGATAGAAAAATTTCAGCAAGAATCAAGGGGAAGGTGTACAAGATAGTGGTGAGACCGGCCATGCTGTATGGTCTAGAGGCAGTGTCACTGAGGAAGAGACAGGAGTCAGAGCTGGAGGTAGCAGAGCTGAAGATGTTGAGGTTCTCTTTGGGAGTGACAAGGTTGGACAGGATTAGGAACGAGTACATCAGAGGGACAGCTCATGTTGGAGGTTTGGGGGACAAAGTTACTGAGGACAGATTAAGATGGTTTGGACATGTTCAGAGGAGGGAGAGTGAGTATATTGGTAGGAGAATGTTGGACATGGAGCTGCCAGGCAGGAGGAAAAGAGGAAGGCCAAAGAGGAGGTATATGGATGTAATAAATGAGGATATGAAGCTAGTGGGTGCAAGTGTTGAGGATGCAGAAGATAGGGATAGGTGGAGAGAGATGATTGGCTGTGAAGACCCCTGAAGGGAAAAGCCTGTCATCATAATACACATAAATAATCTCATCTCATCTCATCTGTTGTGCATTAATCACTAAAGTTAAAAGTAAAAGGTAATGTAAGAATGGAGTATTTAAAACCTTTTATATTGTTATACACAAATGCCTGACAAGATTTTGTATCTTGCAGTACCTTCTGCTGCCCTCTCCATACCACCCGAGTTCTTTCAGAGAGAACTTGCATCCACCAAGCAACAGGTGGAGGAGAAAAGACTGCAGAAACGCAAGAGGCCTGAAGCTCACCATCAGGTGAGAAGATCATCGGAGTCTCTCTTCCCTCTATTATGGACATGTACTCCACACGCTGCATCCGTAAAGCAAACAGCATTGTGGACGACCCCACACCCCCCTCACACACACTCTTCACCCTTCTGCCATCCGGAAAGAGGTACTGAAGCATTCAGACCCGCACAACCAGACTGTTGAACAACACACACACACACACACACACATACACACACACATACACACACACATTTCTTGTTTACATGTACACGTCACTTTAATATTTGTATCTCTTTGCACTCGCGGTCAAACACTATTCTTTTGCGTGGGCGTTATGTGTCTTGTTTGTCTGCACTGTCTTGTCTTGTCATCCTGTGCACTTATGTTGTACGTTTAGTTTCTAAAGAATGCACCTTGTAGTATAGTTTAGCTCTGTGTGTGTCCGCATCACCTGTACTTTGTTTTTGTTCTGTGTAGCACCTCTGGTCCAGGAGGAACGTTGTTTCATTTCACCGTGTACTGCATCAGCTATATATGGTAATAAAGCTTCTTTGACTTTTGACCGTGTCGGACGCCCGTGTAGGTTTTGTAAGATGGAACTAAAGCAGGGTCCGAACAGTCCACATATACACTACATGTCAAAAGTTTGGACACTCCTTCTAATTCCATGGTCTTTCCTGATGTTTATTTCTTTCTACATTGTAAAACAATGCTGAAGGCGGCCGAAATCCACAATAATGTCCTTTGAACAGTTGATATTGAGATATGTCTGCTACTGATGCTCTGTAAAGCCTTCATAACGCCTCTAATCTGAGGTGCTGTTAATTGGTGATTTCTGAGGCTGGTCACTCTAAATGAACTTCTCCTCTGCAGCAGAGGTCAGTTTTGGTCTTGCTTTACTGGGATGGTCTTCATGTGAGCCAGTTTCATCATGGTGCTTGATGGGTTTTGCAAATGCACTTGACAATACTGTTCTTGCAAGAACTATTCCAGAACACCTGACCTTCGTGTCTTAAAATAACAACTGACTGTTTTTTGTTGTCGTTACATATGGATTACTGAAGTCCATGTGTGTTATTTCATAGTTTTGAAATCTCCAGTATTGTTCTAGAACGTAGAAAATAAATCCCTAAACAAAAAACACTGAATTAAAAGGTGTCCAAACTTTTGACTTGTAGTGTACACACAGACTTTTCTATATATTTTCAGATAGAATTTGTATTCATTTTTAGATCTATTTTGTATATATTTTGTCTTTATTTTAATGTGTATTAAGTTAATTAGTGTTTAAAGTTTGCAATAATATGTATATATGTGTGTGCAGTCTCTGGTGTGCTTTTTCACATTTTTTGTGTCGATTGCTCTTTAGTGTTAAAAATGTCAAATAAATAAATTGATTGATAAACACTGATTTCTTTGTTGTTGTGTGTCTCTATTTACAGAATTCATTTTATATTATTCATAAATGTGTGTTTACATAAACTCTTTCATGAACTGCATGCTGTCTTTGTGCTTATAGTTCACAAAGCCGTATGCAGCATTTTTTTGTAGCATTGCAGCAATTTTCACTCAGTTAAAAAATTTCATTCATTTGCACTGAGTGGGATTCGAACCCCGTTCCTGACAAACGTTTTAATAAATTTTAATTGGCTGTGACATGAATTTAGCACCTGGGACAACAGCAGAAAAGCTTCAATTTCCAGTTTTCCAAGCTTCCAGTTTTGTAATAATGTAATCCATATCGATGTATACGTTAGTTAGATGCCCTTATTGTCCAAGGAATCAGGTGTAATATGTCTAAAATGGTTGTTAAATGCCCCCAGTTGTTTTGTGTAGGTGTGGAGGACATGGTGCTTTCTTTCTAGAGGAGCAGAGTGCTGGGGTTGTGCTTACAGAGACTGAGTGGACGCTGTGACCACAGGCACAGTTTAGGACACACACTGACCCAAACTCCCCATCCTGAGACTTTGGAAGAGATCTGTATTCATTAGTTTTAAACTATGTGCAGCAAATTGTGGAATAAATGTGTTTTAATTACATTTCTAGCATCACTTTGCAATGCATTTAACCCCAAATCCTTCTGCAGCTTTTATGGTGGCATGCAACTCCATAATGATGTTGATCTGTCTCTAACACACAGACAGAAATAAAGAGTCTAGAAATCATTTCTAATTTAAAGACTTATTTTGAGCTTGACTCTGACAAGAAGCCATTGTTATAATATGAATAAACATCTCTCTCTCTCTGGCCTTAATATGAAACAGTAACACTCACCGCTTTAATACAACTTTATTTTATTTATTTATTTTTTTCAACATAGTACAGAACTAGCAGTAACAGCCCTTGACACAGAATTACAAAAACTTAAAAAAACTTATTATAAATGATAAAACTACTGCAATGGGCAGAAACAGAAGTGCAGAGTCAAATACTTTAAAAACATTATGCAAAAAAACCAAAACAACAACTGTATTTTATATATCAAACATGTAGATCTTGTATAAGCAGGAACACTGCTGTAATGGCAGCCCTGAACATTCAGACTAAAGCTTTTATCTTTCCTGGGTTCTGGAACAGTGTTTATTCTTCTTCTTCCACAGGCAGTCTGCCTCCTGAAAATATCGGGGAAAGAGCCAAAAATGTGATAAAGAGAAAAGCAGCAGACTTTCATATCCTCATATAAAACTGAATATCTAACTTTTATTAACGGTCATCTTGAAAACATTGCATGGGGAATCTATACTTCATTACAGCACCAGCATGGACTTGACCATGTCCTGATTAGTGCATGTGTCCATCTCTGATCCTGCAGCCCCTGACCCTGTATCTGACTGACCTGAGCCTGTATCTGACTGACCTGAGCCTGTATCTGACCCTGTATCTGACTGACCTGAGCCTGTATCTGACTGACCTGAGCCTGTATCTGACCCTGTATCTGACTGACCTGAGCCTGTATCTGACCCTGTATCTGACTGACCTGAGCCTGTATCTGACCCTGTATCTGACTGACCTGAGCCTGTATCTGACCCTGTATCTGACTGACCTGAGCCTGTATCTGACCCTGTATCTGATTGACCTGAGCCTGTATCTGACCCTGTATCTGATTGACCTGAGCCTGTATCTGACTGACCTGAGCCTGTATCTGACCCTGTATCTGACTGACTGGAGCCTGTATCTGACCCTGTATCTGACTGACCTGAGCCTGTATCTGACCCTGTATCTGATTGACCTGAGCCTGTATCTGACCCTGTATCTGATTGACCTGAGCCTGTATCTGACCCTGTATCTGATTGACCTGAGCCTGTATCTGACCCTGTATCTGATTGACCTGAGCCTGTATCTGATTGACCTGAGCCTGTATCTGACCCTGTATCTGACTGACCTGAGCCTGTATCTGACCCTGTATCTGATTGACCTGAGCCTGTATCTGAGCCTGTATCTGACTGACCTGAGCCTGTATCTGACCCTGTATCTGACTGACCTGAACCTGTATCTGACCCTGTATCTGATTGACCTGAGCCTATATCTGACCCTGTATCTGACTGACCTGAGCCTGTATCTGACCCTGTATCTGACTAACCTGACCCTGTATCTGACTGACCTAAGCCTGTATCTGACCCTGTATCTGACTGACCTGAGCCTGTATCTGACCCTGTATCTGACTGACCTGAGCCTGTATCTGACCTCGTATCTAACTAACCTGAGCCTGTATCTGACTGACCTGAGCCTGTATCTGACCCTGTATCTGACCCTGTATCTGACTGACCTGAGCCTCTATCTGACTAACCTGAGCCTGTATCTGACTGACCTGAGCCTGTATCTGACTAACCTGACCCCGTATCTGACTGACCTGAACCTGTATCTGACTGACCCTGTATCTGACTGACCTGACCCTGTATCTGACCCTGTATCTGACTAACCTGAGCCTGTATCTGACCCTGTATCTGACTGACCTGAGCCTGTATCTGACTGACCTGACCCTGTATCTGACCCCGTATCTGACTAACCTGACCCTGTATCTGACTAACCTGACCCCGTATCTGACTGACCTGAACCTGTATCTGACTGACCTGACCCTGTATCTGACCCCGTATCTGACTAACCTGAGCCTGTATCTGACTGACCTGACCCTTTATCTGACCCTGTATCTGACTAACCTGAGCCTGTATCTGACTGACCTGACCCTTTATCTGACCCTGTATCTGACTAACCTGAGCCTGCATCTGACCCTGTATCTGACTGACCTGACCCTGTATCTGACCCTGTATCTGACTGACCTGAACCTGTATCTGACCCTGTATCTGACTGACCTGAACCTGTGGACATGGTGATACAGGACTCTGATTAAGAGTCTGGGTTAATACAGAGATCAGAGTAAACACAAAGTGAAGGTCATTACTTTAAAGCTCTACATTTCATCATGATGAAACTGAACACATGAGCTTAGTGCTGCTAGTGCACTACTCTACTGTTTGAGCAACAATAATGTTATGCTATGATGCTAATGATTGTACAATGATACACTTGTCCAGTTCATTAAAATACTCTTTAGCATAATAACAGGAAGTTTGACTCGATACTACAATAGACACACATTTAAGAAACGGATTAATTAAATCTTCACACTTGCTTAAGACAGGTTCAAACACTAACCGGCAGAGTAGCGCGTCAGTGACGTCACTTTACTGATAGGCTGTGATAGGGCAGTAGGTTGAGAAGCAGTGGACCAATGGAGACTTTTATCCCGCCCCCTAATCTGCATACAACTCTACGCGTGATTTTTAGAATAACAAACACTAGCATGCTGGAAAGAACAAACTAGCATCCTTGTGATTCACGTGTTTTATTTATTTTACTAGTACGATATTTATGGCGCGGATTTGACGCCATATAAAACATTCAGGGCTGGATTAAACTCTTTCCGGTCTCGAGCCCTATTGATAAGGATTAGCTCTAGCCACGTCCCTGGTTACCATGGAAATGTTCTGACAACAGAATCAGAATCAGAACAGTGACGTGGGACTGCTGAAGAGTTGATCATTTCTACTTTGGAGACGGTTCACACTTTCAGACTGAGGTAAGAGAGATTATTTTGTGTCTTCAAACTGACAGGTGTTTAAAACTCTAATTTAATGATCTAAATGAAAACAATATCCATTTAGTCAAAGTAGGTCTTAAAGGAAAACAGGTTGGAGAGCCCTGCTCTATAAAGTTCTGTTGTTGTGTAGATTTACAGCAGTTCAGTGAAGATCATGGCAACGAAGGTGATGAGAAAACGCGTTAAGGTTTTTGTTCTCCTTTTTTATTATCGTCCTTTTATCACGTAGTTTCTTCCTAATACTAATTTAGCTAACATTAGCTAGTTCAGGCTAGCTACACACGAGCTAGTAGCAGAGACTGCGCCTTGTGCACTAGAAATGTACAGATTTCTGCTTCCTAAAGATACTGTGACAGACACTAATGTTAGTGGATCGGTCCCTGATTCTCGTCCGGCACCAAGACCGTGCTTCTGCTCCCCATGTAGGGTTTTAGTCCTGCATATGCCATGAGAAAGACGGTGCATTTGTGACAGAGGGGTCACTGACCGGACAGCTGCACGAGACCGTGAGCTGCAAAAGCACGTGCCGTGTCCGGTGTGCACATACATGACATTTAGCAAGAGTTTGTCCAAACAAGCCGGAGATTAATGATCTGATCAAATCTATTAGTTCAGAAAGCTCCTGCATTGATTGGGTGTACTTCTGTCATGTTGAAAACTGCTATTAAAACTGATCAGAACTAAAGGTTGTGAAGTCTAAATGTACAAACTACATTTAGACTTCACAACCTTTAGTTCTGATCAGTTTTAATAGCAGCGATTATATTAGTGTGTAGTTAGGGGTTTATTCACTGCTATTCAGGTGTTATTTACCAGCTGTGACTGACGTCATGTGGCTGAGGGCGTGTGACTGACGTCATGTGGCTGAGGGCGTGTTAGGGCATGTGACTGAGGACATGTTAGGGCCTGTTAGGACATGTGACTGAGGACATGTTAGGGCCTGTTACTACTTTGGAGACGGTTCACACTTTCAGACTGAGGTAAGAGAGATTTTTTTGTGTCTTCAAACTGACAAGTGTTTAGAGCAACATTCAGACAGGACGGATTACTAACTGAATCACTGTGTGTGTGTGTGTGTGTGTGTGCGCGTGCACACTGTAGGAAAGCTGCTGGGGGAAGGAAGCTACGGCTCGGTCTATGCTGGAATCCGTAAGGCAGATAAATGAATGAATGATGATTCATCACTGGCCTGTGGTTCTGTCCTGGGGAACCTGATGGTCTGTCCTCCAGATGTTGAATCACCATTGGCCTGTGGTTCTGTCCTGGTGAGCGTGATGGTCTGCTCTCCAGATGTAGACGGATGAAGTTCATCACTCAGGCAAAACCAAAGCCCATTACTCTCCTCATCACCTGTACAGACTGTTCATTTAGATTTTATCTGAGGAGATTTTGTGATATTTGAGTTTCAGTATAGTTTGTAAACTCTCCTCATCACCTTTACATTTAGATTTTATTTGATAAGATTTTGTTATTAGTGCAGTCATAAATCTTAAGGTTTTTTTTTTTAATATAAAACATCACTGGCAAGTACACAGACTAAATATTATGTATTATGAAAAGTGATGTCTATAATATTTACATTATTATTATTACACCTGACATCACGTATATAGATGCACATTGGATATTGAGTTCTTTGAACTGAGAACTGAAGTTCAGATCAAAATTGTTGAGAATAATCAAAACAGTTCTAATATGTAAGTTTATTCCTACCGTTCCTATCCTATCACGCCTCAGCTAGCGTACTTCACATCACTTATTCTGCCTCACCTTACCTGCATCACCCGGCCTGCATCACCCAGCCTGCCCCTCTCAGCCCAGCTCACACAGCTTGCCCCATATGGCTAACCCCCCCCGACCTGCCCTGCTCTGCCTGTCCACGTAGACTGCCCTGACCCTGCTTGGCCCGTCCGGCCCGCCCCGCCTGCCTACCTAGCCCGGCGGCCTCTGCTCACCGCTCACCAGACCTGTGCATGCTAGTTATCCCTGCTAGGGAGATATTTGTACAGGTGGGGTGTAGATAGGTAGATAATTGTGTAGGTGGGGTGTAGATAGGTAGATATTTGTGTAGGTGGGGTGTAGATAGGTAGATATTTGTGTAGGTGGGGTGTAGATAGGTGGATATTTGTGTAGGTGGGGTGTAGATAGGTAGATATTTGTGTAGGTGGGGTGTAGATAGGTAGATATTTGTGTAGGTGGGGTGTAGATAGGTAGATATTTGTGTAGGTGGGGTGTAGATAGGTAGATATTTGTGTAGGTGGGGTGTAGATAGGTAGATTATTGTGTAGGTGGGGTGTAGATAGGTGGATATTTGTGTAGGTGGGGTGTAGATAGGTAGATATTTGTGTAGGTTGGGTGTAGATAGGTGGATATTTGTGTAGGTTGGGTGTAGATAGGTGGATATTTGTGTAGGTGGGGTGTAGATAGGTAGATATTTGTGTAGGTGGGGTGTAGATAGGTAGATATTTGTGTAGGTGGGGTGTAGATAGGTAGATATTTGTGTAGGTGGGGTATTTGTGTGTAGGTTAGTAGGTGTGTGTAGGTGGTCTGTCAGTGAGCAGGTAGGTGGACAGTTGTTCAGGTCAGTAGGTGTGTGTAGGTGGTCTGTCAGTGAGCAGGTTGGTGGACAGTTGTGCAGGTCAGTAGGTTTGTGTAGGTGGTCTGTCAGTGAGCAGGTAGGTGGACAGTTGTGCAGGTCAGTAGGTGTGTGTAGGTGGTCTGTCAGTGAGCAGGTTGGTGGACAGTTGTTCAGGTCAGTAGGTGTGTGTAGGTGGTCTGTCAGTGAGCAGGTAGGTGGACAGTTGTGCAGGTCAGTAGGTGTGTGTAGGTGGTCTGTCAGTGAGCAGGTTGGTGGACAGTTGTGCAGGTCAGTAGGTGTGTGTAGGTGGTCTGTCAGTGAGCAGGTTGGTGGACAGTTGTTCAGGTCAGTAGGTGTGTGTAGGTGGTCTGTCAGTGAGCAGGTTGGTGGACAGTTGTTCAGGTCAGTAGGTGTGTGTAGGTGGTCTGTCAGTGAGCAGGTAGGTTGACAGTTCAGGTCAGTAGGTGTGTGTAGGTGGTCTGTCAGTGAGCTGGTAGGTGTACAGTTGTGCAGGTCAGTAGGTGTGTGTAGGTGGTCTGTCAGTGAGCTGGTAGGTGTACAGTTGTGCAGGTCAGTAGGTGTGTGTAGGTGGTTTGTCAGTGAGCTGGTAGGTGGACAGTTGTTCAGGTCAGTAGGTGTGTAGGTGGTCTGTCAGTGAGCATGTAGGTGGACAGTTGTTCAGGTCAGTAGGTGTGTGTAGGTGGTCTGTCAGTGAGCAGGTTGGTGGACAGTTGTTCAGGTCAGTAGGTTTGTGTAGGTGGTCTGTCAGTGAGCAGGTAGGTGGACAGTTGTTCAGGTCAGTAGGTGTGTGTAGGTGGTCTGTCAGTGAGCAGGTAGGTGGACAGTTGTTCAGGTCAGTAGGTGTGTGTAGGTGGTCTGTCAGTGAGCAGGTTGGTGGACAGTTGTTCAGGTCAGTAGGTGTGTGTAGGTGGTCTGTCAGTGAGCAGGTAGGTGGACAGTTGTTCAGGTCAGTAGGTGTGTGTAGGTGGTCTGTCAGTGAGCAGGTAGGTGGACAGTTGTTCAGGTCAGTAGGTGTGTGTAGGTGGTCTGTCAGTGAGCAGGTTGGTGGACAGTTGTTCAGGTCAGTAGGTGTGTGTAGGTGGTCTGTCAGTGAGCAGGTTGGTGGACAGTTGTGCAGGTCAGTAGGTGTGTGTAGGTTGTCTGTCAGTGAGCAGGTTGGTGGACAGTTGTTCAGGTCAGTAGGTGTGTGTAGGTGGTCTGTCAGTGAGCAGGTTGGTGGACAGTTGTTCAGGTCAGTAGGTGTGTGTAGGTGGTCTGTCAGTGAGCAGGTTGGTGGACAGTTGTTCAGGTCAGTAGGTGTGTGTAGGTGGTCTGTCAGTGAGCTGGTAGGTGGACAGTTGTTCAGGTCAGTAGGTGTGTGTAGGTGGTCTGTCAGTGAGCAGGTTGGTGGACAGTTGTGCTGGTCAGTAGGTTGAGTTTCAGGTGTTTAGGTGTGAAGTAGAGCTGCACGATTCTGGACCAAATGAGAAATACGTCGTAATTTTCAAAAATATTTTTATCGATAAATAAAACTTTTTTTTTAGAATATAAATCACACTTTTCTATTTCTTTGAACTTTAGTGGTTTAGAAACCCTGCACCTTAAATTACCAAACGTAAACGAAACAGAAAAAATGCTCTTGGCTTTAATTAAATTTAAACAAATATAAACAAATGACTACCAGGTTTTTCATGAGAAATAAATAAAAATCACAATTTTGTCATAAAAATATTCATATAAAATAGAAGCCCTCAAAATGTAATATAAAGAGGCGCTTCTTATTTCACTTTTGTATTAATGAATAGAATTTATTAAAAAAAACACAAAAATTAATATTAATGAATTTATTTTAATTATTTAAATAGAATTTATTACTTATAAAAAATAAAATCATCTTAATAATCTATAATAAAAATAATAAAATCTTATTTTTATCTTATTAGTTTTAATCATTTTATCTTTATTGTATTATTTTATCTTATTTTTAAGCCTTTTAGTAAATTAAATTAGACATTATTTTAATCCAAATAGATTTTAAATCATAATTTTTACTCACATGTGAAAGACAGTGTGAAGGTGTTTGTAACAACATCGGTTTAGTGTCATTCAGTTAGTCATTTATTGACGCTCCCCTGCGCTGAATAACGTCGCTTTTATTAACGTTAGTGTGGTCTGTAATGTTTCAGGTGATTAAACAGGTTGGTGGTGTTACCCTTTGGTGTAGAAACCGTGACTAAACATTGCTTGTAATGCAGCGTAATCTAGTTTAAAACCGAAAAAATAGACGATACTTGGGAACGCTCCTCTCTCCTCGTTACACTTCTCTCATTTCCATGAAAATAGATTTAGCTGAACTGTAGTAAAGTAGGATTACGATGGTGTGGAATCGTGCTGGCCGTTTTTTAAGGAGTAATCGTACAGCTCTAGTTCCTAGTTAGGTGTGTGTTCAGGTCGGTGGATTCGGCGGGGCGAGAGGGTGCAGTAGACTGGGCGGGACTGGGTAGGCCGGGAGGGGGTGGGGGGTGGTCATGTTTAGGTAGGTGGAGGGGCAGGGAACGTTGTGTGCGTGACAGGCGGGGCCCGCCGGAGGGCGGACACGCTTGATAGGTCTGGAGGGGGTGGGCGGTGGTGTCGTACGGTGGCCGGGAGGCGGGCGATGGAGTGGGCTGTGTCGGAGCGGGTGGGGTAGGGCTGGGCTGCGTGGTACAGGCAGATGGGGTGGGCGGGAGGGGGGGCCTATTGGGGTAGCTGCGTGGGCTGGGCTGACTGGGGCAGGTGGGTGTGTGAGGCCTGGTGGTGCAGGTGGGTGTGGCAGAATGTGGTGGTCAGTATGCAGTTAGGTGGGTAAGAAGGAAGGTAGGTAGTTTTGATGAACCTCCTTTCAACCACGAAAGGCACCAAATTGTTTAAAAAGAAACAGATTCTTTTTCACAGTCCATTCTGTGACGAGCGGTCAATCCCACCATGGGTCAGACACCCAGGTCTAAAGTGGGACAACCTTTAACCTTTAAGGGACTTGCCAGTTTTGTTTAAGTTAATGTTTTTTTCATTCATTTTTATTATTATTACTACAACAGTGGAACCTCGGCATACAAATTTAATTCAGAAATAATGTAAATGTAGATAATCCGTTCCAGCCTCCCAAAAATCTACAACTTAGCCGGCGTTCGGTTCGGTTCGTTCGTATGTTGAAAATGCTTCATATGCCGATGCTAATTTCTTCCAAAATTTCAATTCTTAAGGAGAAAATTTGAAGACGGGATTTTTATGTCGAGGTTCCACTGTATTATTATTATTATTTTATAATCATTTGTTTTTTAAACATAATATCTGCTGTATGGCCATCCATAAGGACTATGGAGCCTTGCTCCTGGTTTTTTCTTTTTTTTTTATTCTAAGATGTAAATGTTATATTAAATCACGGTCACGTATTCCTTGGCTAGGTATTGTTCTAAGTGTTATCACCCAAATGGTCGGGCGATACTAAATGGTAATCACGGTCACGTATACCCTTTGTTCAGGGACGGTTCTTGATGTCTTGCTGCCGCTCCCAGACTAATAATTGATTGGATTAAGTGTTCTAAATGTTTGGTTCTTAAGAAGAAACATTATGATAAGTTTGCCTAGTGGAATGGAGCCATAACCAGTGTGCATGAGGTGAAGTTTCGATGACGGGTAAGATTCTCTGAGGGCCGAAGGAGGATAACCCACTGCAGGGCTTCACCGCCACTGGGCACCTGCCCGAAATGGGAGGTGTAATCTGTGTAAAGGAAGTGTTGTGATGCTTCAGGGCCAAAAGCATCAAAGGGGGGACTGTAAGAAACTACAGACTGCCTCAAACCAGATTCCACTCCACAGTACACATGTGAAAGAGCTCATTCCCAAAAAGGCTTAAATATCATATAGAAATATCTTTAATTCAAATCAGTTTATCTATTTGGTATCTTTACATTGTCTTAAAGCAGCATTACCAAACATTTAGAACACTTAATCCAATCAATTATTAGTCTGGGAGCGGCAGCAAGACATCAAGAACAGTCTCTGAACAAAGGGTATACGTGACCGTGATTACCATTTAGTGTCACCCGACCATTTGGGACATTTGGGACACTTGGAACAATACCTAGCCAAGAAATATGTGACCTTGATGACCATTTAAGGACATCCGGCTAGACGACAGTATCATCCAGCCATTTGGGGAATACTCAGTTCTTACACTAATTTACATTTAAAGTGAAACTCATTTAAATTACACTCGGGAAACACTGTATAAAAGGTTTGAGCAGGATTTGTCCTGCGTTCTTTTTGACTCTGATGAACCCAAAGTACTTTATGTATTTTGTCACTGTGACGCTGCAATAAACTTCTACATTAAGATCTTCAATGCCCTCATTTGTTTTTTAAATATAATATCTGCTGTATGGCCATCCATAAGGACTATGGAGCCTTGCTCCTGTTGTTTTTTTTTTATTCTAAGATGTAAATGTTATATAAACGTTAGATTTAAGTAGAATTTAAGGTTTTTCCATTGTCATTTACTGCATTTAGCAGAAGGCTTTATCCAGAGCAGCTTCCAGAAGTGCTTTTGAAGACTCTGTCAATAAAAACACATCGACACTAGTTCACTAAGAATCACTGAAATGAACCAAAATGAATTCTATCTACTCTAAGATCATAAGCGTTATTATAACCATTACAGTGTTTTACTGTATCAGTGTGAAACCAAGCACTGATCCAATAATGAGTAAAACACACAAGCCCAAATTTCTGAAGGCTCCAGTAGTGCAGCTGGGGTAATAGCAGTGTGAGACGAGGTGTGGATGTAATGACGGGGTCAGAGCCCTTCTGTAAGTCGCTCTGGATCAGGCCTTCTGCTAATTACATTATATAATTATTATTATATGTATATATAACATTGGAAATAAAAATAAATAAAAATCTTGCTGTTCTTCTTTCAAATTGCACAAGATACACACACACACACACACAAGGTTAGGCAGTAACTTTTAGACTAAAATCCCTCAGTTTCATGTTGAATTTTCTGTTCAGACTCCTGATTTAATACTTCATAGAGCCACCTTTTGCTTGAATTACAGCCATTGATCTTTTTGGATTAGTCTGTTTTAGCTTTGCACACCTAGATTAGGGAAAATTTGCCCATTCTTCCTCATAGAATTGCTCAAGTTCAGTCAAATTCCATGGTGAGTGACGATGAACTGCTCTTCATCTCTCAGACAGATGGGATTTAAGTCAGGGCTCTGACTCGGCCACTCAAGTACATTCACCTTCCTACCCTTAAGCCACGGTGTTGTTCTTTTGGCGTTATGTTTAGGGTCATTGTCGTGTTGGAAGGTGAATGATCTGCCCATCTTCAGCTGTCTAGCAGAGGGACACAGATTTTCCTCAACATCTTGGATGTACTTGGCAGCATCCATTTTCTCTTCAATCCTGAATAATCACTCAGTCCTCACTGAAGAGAAACACCTCCACAACATAATGCTGAATTTCTATAGGCACTGTACATATAATATAGTATAAAAGTATAATGTAGTAACATAGAAACAGTGAGATAGAATTAGTTACAAATATGTCAAGAAGTCCAGTACGTACATATTAGTCTGATATGATGGAGTAAATATTTAAAGAATATTTCTGTTTAGTTTTGGACTTTTACACAGAGTTACAAGGCTAATAGGAGAGGAATCAGCTTCATGGATCACCTTAAGGCATCACACCAACTCAGTAACACACCCTGTCTGTTATAGCACATAGCAGGAGGCCTGGGTTCCATAAACAGGGTAATACAGAGCCTTGCAAAAGTATTTGGTGTGTTTCCTCTTTTATTTAGATTTTATGTAAAGGATCTAGTCCAGATTGTTGATGTGGAATGAAACAAATAAGATTAAAACTGCTAACTCGGCTAGTAAGAAAACACACTTCCTAGTTTTTCCAGCATGAAAGACCACAAACATTCAGTCCAGTTCAGTCTCTCTCTCTCTCTCACAATCATACAACCTGAAGTTTTCAATAAGTGTTCCAATAAATGTAAAAAGTGTAAATATTTTCATATTCCCATTGTGTACACATTCATTCTGTATATGATTTTCTGCTCATTTTTTATGAAGGGTGCCAATACTTCTGTTATCTACACAGGACATGTGCAGAGACACCAATATTCCTACAAAGGGGAAAATCCAAAGGAGTTTAAAGAGGAAAGCAAGTATTTACACAGAGCCCACATTTCTCTTCAGTGCCATGTCTCAGTGATTCAGATTCATCCACAGAGTCGATCAAAGAAATGTGAATCATTTAACAATTATATTTAAGTTTATATTTTTAATATATAAAAATGATACTGTGTAAGGGATTGTTCAGACGGTCGTTTGTTTGTTTTCCTCAAACACTACTCCACACACAGCGATAGAACGTTTGATTCAATTTACTGAGTCGGTTCAATGAATCGAACGTCGAAAAGATTCAACCGATTCATTTTTGTTCGTCAGAATTTTTGCCTTAGAAAATGTAAATTCTGCACCGTTTACTCACAGTTTGTACCTAATATTAAGGTAAAGCTTTAAAGAGAAAAGCAATTATTTACACAGAAACGACATTTCTCTTCAGTGCCATTTCTTCGTGATTCAGATTCATCTACAGAGTCGATCAAAGAAATCGGAATCAGAATCAGTTTTATTCACCAAGTGTGCGCAAAGACACGAGGGATTTGTTGTGGTTTTTAAGGTGCTCTTGGTGCATACATACATATATACACATATACTGTACATATATACATACATACACACACAGGGGCGTCGCTAGGGCTCGACACCCGAATGATTTTAATCTAGCCCTGAATGTTTTATCCCGAATTTTGCCCCCGGAGTGTAGAGGAATTAAGTAAATGTTGATCGAGTTTGACTGACATCTCTCTCCGCGCGCGCGCGCACACACACACACACACACACACAGGGGAGTTCCTAGGATTTGAAAACATCAGGGGCTAATTAGGGAGAGGGGGTAAGCAAGAATAACACGTTTTGTAAGAGCATTTTTATGTAAATATTGTTTAATAATAAACACAAATGAATACAAACAGTATGCAACTTTAGAAAATTTCATTCAATCTTTTTTCTGACTCCTCCCATCATTTCAGTGTCTTGCTACTAAAAAGGAGTTCATTAAATTCATGACATTTTCTCTCTCACAGGTATGCCATGCAATATTATCTCTTTTACAGCTTGTGTGTGAAGCAGTGTCATGTAGATCCTTATTATTATTATTATTATTATTATTATTATTATTTTACAATAATCTGTATTATACTTGCACCTCTTATTTCATTCTTCATTTATACTGGAACTACTGTATGTATTGTTCTTTGTTTATTTTATTTTTTACAGCCTCTCCTCTCTTCTCTTATTGTTCTCTCATCTCTCATTCTCTCATCTGTCTTGCTGCTTGTGTCTTGTCTACTTCATTGGTGACTTTACGATCCTATTTCTTTGAGGGTGGAATCATCAGAGAGTATCTCCGAGACTGGACTTGAGCAAAACGGTCAGTCACCATACTAGTATTTCTAGTGCTGAGAATTCCTTTATCAATAGACAGAACAGCTGAATGATGGAGTCTGTTCTGGTCCATTGTTCACCTATAAGTCATGTCTGTATTTTAACTTAAATACTGCATTAGTTGTATAATAGAAAGTCATGATGTTCAGACTGTAATGTCTTAGTGCTTTAACAGTTAATATTTTATTTAGATCTGTCTTTAGGCTTATTTAATTTAAGGCTTTTGTAGGTCTTGGGAATGGAATAATATTCTAAAGGGTCCTATACGTCAGGGGTTTTCAGAATCAGAGACCGTGGGCCTCCTTTTTGACACAGCGTACATTTGTTAGCCGACTTTTATCAGCTGTGTTAACATTAAATATTAAAAGTCAGGCTATTATCTGAATAATAAGATTGTTGTGTTTCCTGACCGTTTTATTTTTATTGCTGTCGCGGTCAAGGGCTGTAAGGTGTTTTAGTCACGTGGTGTGAAAGCGGCGCTGTGCAGACCGATAGGTGTAGGACATTAAAGTATCGCGAGAGCGGTTCTAGAGCATATTCGAGCACACACTCTCTCAGTATTTTGGCCTGTGTGTGTGTGTGTGTGTGTGTGTGTGTGTAGAGAGATGTCAGTCAAAATCGCGTATAGTAAACGGCAACAGTGCTCAACTAAACCGATCAACATTTACTTAATGCCTCTACACTCCGGGGGCAAAATTCGTATCGTACTCGTAAAAATAAATAAAACACGTGAATCACAAGGATGCTAGTTTGTTCTTTCCAGCACGCTAGTGTTTGTTATTCCAAAAATCACACGTACAGTTTTATGCTGATTAGGGGGCGGGATAAAAGTTCCCATTGGTCCACTGCTTCTCAACCTACTGCCCTTCTCTAGCCAATCAGTAAAGTGACGTCACTGACGTGCGACTCTGCCGGTTAGTGTTTGAACCTGTCTTAAGTGACACAGATTTGTCTTCCTAGCATTTTCTTTTCTATTCTAGCTTTTACACTTTAGTTCTCCCTTCAAAATCATTTGCTACGTGGTGACATCAGGGACTCGTTTTCCTCCTGATTCCACGTTTCTTTGAAATCTGTGACCTAAAGCCGTACCTGAGAAGTCAGAATGAAAAATAACCCACAGCGTTATCTGTCCTTCTGTTCTGGCCGTTAATTAAATGTGAATGTCAGCGGTGGAAACGCCGAACTCTCAGTCTCACATCTCACACTGTTTGATCTGGTGGTGTGTGTTCAACGTGCAAAGTGTGTATCATAATCACAGCTGTACTGTGTTTTACTGAAATGTCAGCATGTCAACAAATATACCGGAATAAAAGAAATAAAACATTTAATGATGTCTTCACTATTTTATTTAATGTTACTGTTTTATGTTTAGCAGTGCCATGACTGGAGTGTGTATTTTCTTGTGGTGTTAAAAAGAAGAGAAGACCACTTTGACCTAATGTTAGGTATTAATTTGATCCATTTCCAGCTACATTTTAATGCTGTGTGACCTCCATGAATCAGCTTATTTCCTGTTTTCGCTTGTGTTATAGAAGATCGAAATAGTCATCATCTCACTAGCTTTCTGAGAAACCATAGAGCCTCCTGAGGATGTCAGAAAACTGATACACTGGAGACTCCTTCCATAACTGTTAAATATTTACTAAAATAAACAATTCTTTTCCATCTGCAGAACTGGAGGTTTTTTCTTTCTCACACCATTCTGAGTAAACTCTACAGACAGGCGTTAGTGGGCGTGGCCTAAAGTGTGATATAGATGTGAATGTTGCTCCTTTGATGTGATTTAGATATTCAAATTGTGTGATGTCACTGTGTGTGTTTCTGAATCAGTATAAATAAATAAATAAATAAATAAATAAATAAATAAATAAATTATTTTTTCCTTAGGATTAAGGGAGGTAAAAAACAAACAAACAAAACAAACACGTATAAATAAATAAATACATAAATAAATTAATTAATTAAAAGGCTTTTCCTTCGGATTATGAGAAGCAAAAAACAAGCAAACAAACAAACCAACAAACAAGTATAAATAAACAAATAAATAAATAAGGACTATGGGAGATAAAAAATAAACAAACAAATAAGAATAAGAATAAATTAACGAATTTTATTTATTTATTTATTTATTAAAAGACTTCTCCTTAGGATTATGTGAGGCAAAAAAAAACCCAAATAAGTATGAATGAATGAATGAATAAATAAATAAATAAATCAATAAATAAATGACTTTTCCTTAGGATTATAGGAGGTAAAAAACAAACAAACAAAACAAATATTCAAAAAACATTGAAAAAGCTAACAACTTTGTGTTTAACAGCAACAAATGGATGCAAATAAGGACCTCCATTACAATAAATAACAATTATTATGATATATATTTATATTAAATTTGAATTAATCATGAATGACAATTGATCAACTTTATAAAAAAAAAAGAAAAAGAAAGAAAAGAGAGCAATTTGGGTGCTTCATCATTTTAATAAGAATCTTTAAAACTTTATGATCACAAATGCTGCCTAGTTCTTTCCTTCTGTCTCTGTTTCTTCCATGTGGTACATTTTATCCCTAACAGCATTATAAAGAATAAATAGATCACTATAATGAGAAATATCATTTTCTTCTTCAAACATAAGTATCGTCTATTTCTACTCTATTTCTATGGCTACACCCTGATCGGCTGTGGAATCGTACAACAAAAAGAGAGTATATACAAATAAATAAACAAATAAATAAATACATGGATAAATACAGTTCACAGTGCAATCTGTTGAAAATGATTCTCACGGCTACAAACCGTTAAAGAAATCGTCTCGCTGTTAAACGAATCGCTCTTCACACGCTCGCAAAACGAAACCATTCAGAAATATTTCTTTACAAGCAAAACCGTATGATACACTTTTAACGTTTTTTTTTTAATCTGATGTCTGATAATCATGTTGTCTAAGGTAGCACACCATGCTAATACAGACGTTAGCGCTGTTTGCTAATTTAAGGCACACAATCTAGACACTCGACTATCAGCGAAAAATATTCCAAACGTCTTCATATCTTTCGCTTCGATCTCATATCCTGTGTGAAACAGTTCTGGTTTGCAACAAACCACCGAAATAATAGCTAATAAAACAGCAGGCAGCGATTGTCGGGGTCCAAGCACCGCTTTGTGTGTATTTTGCAGTTCCTTATTTTTATTACTAGACACTTTTCCAGAATGGATTAAGTAAACAAGAATTTAATACCAGATGACTGTAGAGTCACTACAAATTAAAATACTGAATTATTTGCACAATTTGTGGTGATTTCTACAGCATTTTTTCCCTTAAAGTTTACGCTCTTCCACTGAAGGAACTGAAAGAAAATATCTCCTACTCTTATGTAATGCTAGCTAGATAGCTCGAGTAACCAGCAAAGTGTCAAAGTGTTGTCATTTTTTTTTCAGACCAAAAACTATGTAAAATAATTACAATGAATCAATCAGAAATGTCATTAAAAGTCATTTAGCTCAGCCCACGGTTTAATCACATTAGCATGTGGATTTTAAATGAAGTGCACTAGCTAGCTATATAGCAAAATAGGTGTGGTCAGATCTGGCCCACACAATGCACTCACACTTGGTCCACATACCACAAGGAATGATGGCCCATTGGTGGCCCATATCTGGTTTGCCAGAGTTGGGCCACGCATAGGCCAGCACAAGGCCAGCACTGGGCCAAACTGTTGGCCCAGAACAGGGACAGCACTGAGCCATACTTCTGGCTCTGATCTGTCCATAACCGGGCCACATCTGGCATGGTCAGACCTGGGCCACATCTGGCATGGTCAGACCAGATCTGGAATGCCATCATATAAACAGTGCCATCACTGCCAGACCTGGTCCTCCTCTGGTTGACATACCCCTTGCCATGCCAGCACTCAGCCAGCAGTGCCGGCTTAATGCCAGATCTGCCCCAGACCCGTCTGCTATGTTAGTTATCACTTCTGTACAGCTGTAAGTAAAGTTTATTTTGTGTTTTCATTGTCGTTTATGACTGAAAGTTGGTCTATTTTGGTCTATTTTGACCTAGCATTGAGTTTTTTTATAAACTAGTTGGTGATGTTGATTTGTTCTTCCTTTATGACTGCCTCTGTAAATTTAAGCTGACACATCAGAGCAAGGAAAATCAAGAAAGTAGAAAAAATTCACTACACAATAAATAGAGCTAATCAAAATGCTGTACGCTGCTAGTGAGATGTTTGATCAGGTTACCTGCATTACAGGATGATGCCGAAGTTCCTTCTAGTGATATTCTTTTCCCCTGATCACAGTGTACAGTCTGCTTTACTCTGATCATTAGTCATGTAGGAAGTCCAGATCGCTTCAGTCTGTTTGTTAGCATGACAGCATACGTCAGATATCAGATCTGATAAGAACAGATATTGATGTAGCAGGAAAGTTAGACCAGATCAAGATCAGGCTTGTCTAAATGTTGCATTATAGCCAAATTATTCAATTAATTAATTAACTTAATTTTACTAAAGACTCATACAAAAATTCTAATTAAATCCTAAACCAAATGCATCCATAGATATGGTTCGAATTTACCACAGTTCAGTTCTTAAGCCAAAATAAATAAATTCATTCATTAATTCATTAAACAAACAAACAAACAAACAAACAAATAAATAAATAAATGGTTACATAATTTAAGTTTTAAATCTCATCAAACTCAAACATTGGATGAATAAAGGAAGCAAGTTTAAAGCTCCTTTTTGCAAACACTTGAGGATTGACTCGTCTCATTTCCGACATGCTTTTGACACGATTTTATATTCCCAATACAAACTAAGTGCTTGGACCCCTAAAACAAGCAAACAAACACAGGGAACATATGGAACACAGCTTGAACTTATTAAAAATCAAATAAAAAATTCAAAACCAAAATCCCTGAATAGAAAGCAGCGTCATAAATCCATGGTACAGTGTGCTGTCTGAAACTCACCACATGTTAAAGCTTGTTGGTTTTTTTAGTTCTAATGAGTGTTCTAGTTCACTAATGAGTGTTAGTTCTAATGTTATGTTTTCTATGTTTTATACCTTTTCTTACGTGCTAATAAACATCTGGATAGCTGTTAATTTTATCTGAGCAGGAGTTACAGTTCTCTGTGAGAAATGGCTTTAAGCAGCAAAGAGATTCAGACATGTCGCGTTTCAGTGATTGTGTAGGAATAAATTGCGCTGCAACATTCAGCTAGATGTGAGATTAGTGTCAGGTTGTAGCTACGCGTGCCGCTAATTAGCTGATTGACTGTTACACAGCAGCTAGTACTATAGTCTAACTTCATGACGGATCAATCCTGATTAATGATTGATGCAGTTTTGTATTTAAACTGCTGTTTCTACATAATAAATATATCTAAATAAATAAAGGGATGTAATTATGTTGTGGATCTCAACACTCAGACAAAAGTACCGCAGTTTAGCACTAAAGCAATAAAACCAGAAGATAAATAAAAACTATAAAAGTACTGCCGAAGATCATCACTTCCTCCTCCTCCTCCTCCTCCAAGGATATGAGATAATTCCAGATAAGATCTGTTTCATGATCTGGAATTAATACAATCAAAAATCCAAACTGAAAAAAAAAAACAGACCACAATGATGTCCTTCAGCTGTGATCCTGATTCCATCTGACGTGATGGCGATGGTAAAATACTGATAAATGTGTTCTCATGCCTCTGAACACAAACCGCAAGCATGAAGACCAGCCTGGCTTCACGTCCACTTCCCAAGATTGTGGCCTTGTGTCTTTGTCCATGATGGGACTGTAATACTGTCTCTACATGTGTATGATGATGAGATGAGTGTGTGTGTGTGTGTTCAGAAGGGATTAAGGCGTATCCCTGTCCCCAGTGGAGAGAACGGATTCACCTTGGCCCACATCAATGCATCGTTGAGCGAAATGGACGACTTGCCGTCCTCCAGGAAGAACACGGGACCCTGTCGATCACAGAGAGCAGCCATGTTACTGCATCAAGATTATTTTGAAATTAACAATTTGCCAAATATTATATATTTTATTTATTAATAAGCAGGTAAACATGAACAGCTGGAGCCATTTTCTTCCCTCAACGTTCTGCTCACGTCAGCTGTAATAACTGTGTTCCGATTGAATTTCCAGTTACATGAAAGAGAAATCAGTCAAATGTACACAAGAGAATGAAATTAGTGCCATATGCCAACCCAGGAACAGGATTTAACTCCTAGCTCTGTAATTTAGCATGTAGCAGACATTAGAGAGGTCAAACATGGTGCTAGAGTTGTGCTGTAATGTATGATGTTCATTTTTCAATGTAAACAGACAAACAGAGAGCAGTTCTGAAGAAAGAGTTACGAGCAATATTTAATTGAAATATCCGTTAATAGCAGCGAATAAAAATGCTAGTCGTTTTGTTTGAGCTCGTCTTCCTCCATTACTGGAAAACATCACTATTATCAACGATTACAGGCCTTTTTGTGTAAAGTTTGGTGGATTGTTAGATGGTTTTGTATCGTCGTTATTCCTCTGATGAGTTTAGTGGTTGTGTGTCACAAGAGGACACCGTTTATTTCTAGCACAGCTACGGGTGTTTAAGAAACATTAAATGTTAGGAATAAGTGTCAGGTTTCACCGTTTGCTCCTAAAAGCCAACTTTTTATCATCCACCTTTTATTCAGCGACGTCGTTCATGATCATATTTATGACAAATTCAGATAAAATAAAAACTTTATACATCCATGTTTGACTTCACGGTGCAAAATCACACATCCTCCACATTCAGAAATATAAATAATATTGATATTCTGATATTTTCTCCCAAAAAGCAATATCTCATATTTCTGTGAGACTGTGGTTATTCATTACCATGGCAACAATAATACAGCGGCATAGATTTGTCCTAAAAGCTTCATATTATTTATTTTTATTCTATAAAAAAACTCCATTATCACTTATTACGATATGGATATGAGGTTGAGCTTATAGAACTTATAGAAACATCTTGTAAAAAATAAATAAATAAAAATACAAATAAAAAATCATAATGGCTTCCAGTAATAAACTTATACAGGATTCTAGTATTGATAAAAAAAAAATGTAGATAAAAAAGTCTATCTATCTATCTATCTATCTATCTATCTATCTATCTATCTATCTATCTGTGTATAGATAGATAGAAAGATAGATAGATGGATAAGTATTAATAATAGCATATAATTTCTTTTAATTAAATATATTGCAATATATATTAAACCTCCCTCTGTAATTTTCAATAAATTTCCAATAACATGAACAGTTTTCTCCAATACACTACAAGCAAAGTTCTATTAAAATTCTGAAAAGCTTATATAAAGATAAAAATAAAAAAATAATAAGTTTCTGTCCCCTAGATGGCGCTGTAACTCAGGCGTAATAAGGTCTGTTTGTGTTTTTTTAAATACAAAATGTTGGACGATGAGACACAATTTGGAACATTTGCAAAGAATGAACTGTTTTACACCTTCACACACACACACACACACACACACTCAGACACACACACACACACAGACAGACACACACACACACACACACACACACAAACATACACACACAGACACACACACACACACAGACACACACACACACACACACAGACACACACACACACACACAGACAGACAGACAGACAGACACACACACAAACATACACATACACACACAGACACAGACACACACACACACACACACACACACAGACAGACAGACACACACACACACACACACACACAAACATACACACACACACACAAAATAAAATGATCGTACTAGTAAAATAAATAAAACACGTGAATCACAAGGATGCTAGTTTGTTCTTTCCAGCATGCTAGTGTTTGTTATTCCAAAAATCACGCGTAGAGTTTTATGCAGATTAGGGGGCGGGATAAAGGTCCCCATTGGTCCACTGCTTCTCAACCTACTGCCCTATCACAGCCTATCAGTAAAGTGACGTCACTGACGCGCTACTCTGCCGGTTAGTGTTTGAACCTGTCTTAAGCAAGTGAGAAGATGGGCGATTCCACACAGCTACATGTAATCCATATCAATGTATACGTTAGTTAGATGCCCTTATTGTCCAAGGAATCAGGTGTAATATGTCTAAAATGGTTGTTAAATGCCCCCAGTTGTTTTGTGTAGGTGTGGAGGACATGGTGCTTTCTTTCTAGAGGAGCAGAGTGCTGGGGTTGTGCTTACAGAGACTGAGTGGACGCTGTGACCACAGGCACAGTTTAGGACACACACTGACCCAAACTCCCCATCCTGAGACTTTGGAAGAGATCTGTATTCATTAGTTTTAAACTATGTGCAGCAAATTGTGGAATAAATGTGTTTTAATTACATTTCTAGCATCACTTTGCAATGCATTTAACCCCAAATCCTTCTGCAGCTTTTATGGTGGCATGCAACTCCATAATGATGTTGATCTGTCTCTAACACACAGACAGAAATAAAGAGTCTAGAAATCATTTCTAATTTAAAGACTTATTTTGAGCTTGACTCTGACAAGAAGCCATTGTTATAATATGAATAAACAGCTGTCTCTCTCTCTCTCTCTGGCCTTAATATGAAACAGTAACACTCACCGCTTTAATACAACTTTATTTTATTTATTTATTTTTTTCAACATAGTACAGAACTAGCAGTAACAGCCCTTGACACAGAATTACAAAAACTTAAAAAAACTTATTATAAATGATAAAACTACTGCAATGGGCAGAAACAGAAGTGCAGAGTCAAATACTTTAAAAACATTATGCAAAAAAACCAAAACAACAACTGTATTTTATATATCAAACATGTAGATCTTGTATAAGCAGGAACACTGCTGTAATGGCAGCCCTGAACATTCAGACTAAAGCTTTTATCTTTCCTGGGTTCTGGAACAGTGTTTATTCTTCTTCTTCCACAGGCAGTCTGCCTCCTGAAAATATCGGGGAAAGAGCCAAAAATGTGATAAAGAGAAAAGCAGCAGACTTTCATATCCTCATATAAAACTGAATATCTAACTTTTATTAACGGTCATCTTGAAAACATTGCATGGGGAATCTATACTTCATTACAGCACCAGCATGGACTTGACCATGTCCTGATTAGTGCATGTGTCCATCTCTGATCCTGCAGCCCCTGACCCTGTATCTGACTGACCTGAGCCTGTATCTGACTGACCTGAGCCTGTATCTGACCCTGTATCTGACTGACCTGAGCCTGTATCTGACTGACCTGAGCCTGTATCTGACCCTGTATCTGACTGACCTGAGCCTGTATCTGACCCTGTATCTGACTGACCTGAGCCTGTATCTGACCCTGTATCTGACTGACCTGAGCCTGCATCTGACCCTGTATCTGACTGACCTGAGCCTGTATCTGACCCTGTATCTGACTGACCTGAGCCTGTATCTGACTGACCTGACCCTGTATCTGACCCTGTATCTGACTGACTTGAGCCTGTATCTGACCCTGTGTCTGACTGACCTGAGCCTGTATCTGACCCCGTATCTGACTAACCTGAGCCTGTATCTGACTGACCTGACCCCGTATCTGACTAACCTGACCCCGTATCTGACTGACCTGAGCCTGTATCTGACCCTGCATCTGACTGACCTAAGCCTGTATCTGATTGACCTGAGCCTGTATCTGACCCTGTATGTGATTGACCTGAGCCTATATCTGACTGACCTGAGCCTGTATCTGACCCTGTATCTGATTGACCTGAGCCTGTATCTGAGCTTGTATCTGACTGACCTGAGACTGTGTCTGACCCTGTATCTGACTGACCTGAGCCTGTATCTGACCCTGTATCTGACTGACTGGAACCTGTATCTGACCCTGTATCTGACTGACCTGAGCCTGTATCTGACTGACCTGACCCTGTATCTGACTGACTGGAACCTGTATCTGACCCTGTATCTGACTGACCTGAGCCTGTATCTGACTGACCTGACCCTGTATCTGACTGACCTGAACCTGTATCTGACCCTGTATCTGACTGACCTGAGCCTGTATCTGACTGACCTGAGCCTGTATCTGACTGACCTGAGCCTGTATCTGACCCTGTATCTGACTGACCTGAGCCTGTATCTGAGCCTGTATCTGACTGACCTGAGCCTGTATCTGACCCTGTATCTGACTGACCTGAGCCTGTATCTGACCCTGTATCTGACTGACCTGACCCTGTATCTGACTGACCTGAGCCTGTATCTGACCCCGTATCTGACTGACCTGAGCCTGTATCTGACCCCGTATCTGACTAACCTGAGGCTGTATCTGACTGACCTGACCCTGTATCTGACCCTGTATCTGACTGACCTGAACCTGTATCTGACCCTGTATCTGACTGACCTGAACCTGTGGACATGGTGATACAGGACTCTGATTAAGAGTCTGGGTTAATACAGAGATCAGAGTAAACACAAAGTGAAGGTCATTACTTTAAAGCTCTACATTTCATCATGATGAAACTGAACACATGAGCTTAGTGCTGCTAGTGCACTACTCTACTGTTTGAGCAACAATAATGTTATGCTATGATGCTAATGATTGTACAATGATACACTTGTCCAGTTCATTAAAATACTCTTTAGCATAATAACAGAAAGTTTGACTCGATACTACAATAGACACACATTTAAGAAACGGATTAATTAAATCTTCACACTTGCTTAAGACAGGTTCACACACTAACCGGCAGAGTAGCGCGTCAGTGACGTCACTTTACTGATAGGCTGTGATAGGGCAGTAGGTTGAGAAGCAGTGGACCAATGGAGACTTTTATCCCGCCCCCTAATCTGCATACAACTCTACGCGTGATTTTTGGAATAACAAACACTAGCATGCTGGAAAGAACAAACTAGCATCCTTGTGATTCACGTGTTTTATTTATTTTTACGAGTACGATATTTATGGCGCGGATTTGACGCCATATAAAACATTCAGGGCTGGATTAAACTCTTTCCGGTCTCGAGCCCTATTGATAAGGATTAGCCCTAGCCACGTCCCTGGTTACCATGGAAATGTTCTGACAACAGAATCAGAATCAGAACAGTGACGTGGGACTGCTGAAGAGTTGATCATTTCTACTTTGGAGACGGTTCACACTTTCAGACTGAGGTAAGAGAGATTATTTTGTGTCTTCAAACTGACAGGTGTTTAAAACTCTAATTTAATGATCTAAATGAAAACAATATCCATTTAGTCAAAGTAGGTCTTAAAGGAAAACAGGTTGGAGAGCCCTGCTCTATAAAGTTCTGTTGTTGTGTAGATTTACAGCAGTTCAGTGAAGATCATGGCAACGAAGGTGATGAGAAAACGCGTTAAGGTTTTTGTTCTCCTTTTTTATTATCGTCCTTTTATCACGTAGTTTCTTCCTAATACTAATTTAGCTAACATTAGCTAGTTCAGGCTAGCTACACACGAGCTAGTAGCAGAGACTGCGCCTTGTGCACTAGAAATGTACAGATTTCTGCTTCCTAAAGATACTGTGACAGACACTAATGTTAGTGGATCGGTCCCTGATTCTCGTCCGGCACCAAGACCGTGCTTCTGCTCCCCATGTAGGGTTTTAGTCCTGCATATGCCATGAGAAAGACGGTGCATTTGTGACAGAGGGGTCACTGACCGGACAGCTGCACGAGACCGTGAGCTGCAAAAGCACGTGCCGTGTCCGGTGTGCACATACATGACATTTAGCAAGAGTTTGTCCAAACAAGCCGGAGATTAATGATCTGATCAAATCTATTAGTTCAGAAAGCTCCTGCATTGATTGGGTGTACTTCTGTCATGTTGAAAACTGCTATTAAAACTGATCAGAACTAAAGGTTGTGAAGTCTAAATGTACAAACTACATTTAGACTTCACAACCTTTAGTTCTGATCAGTTTTAATAGCAGCGATTATATTAGTGTGTAGTTAGGGGTTTATTCACTGCTATTCAGGTGTTATTTACCAGCTGTGACTGACGTCATGTGGCTGAGGGCGTGTGACTGACGTCATGTGACTGAGGGCGTGTTAGGGCATGTGACTGAGGACATGTTAGGGCCTGTTAGGACATGTGACTGAGGACATGTTAGGGCCTGTTAGGACATGTGACTGAGGACATGTTAGGGCCTGTTACTACTTTGGAGACGGTTCACACTTTCAGACTGAGGTAAGAGAGATTTTTTTGTGTCTTCAAACTGACAAGTGTTTAGAGCAACATTCAGACAGGACGGATTACTAACTGAATCACTGTGTGTGTGTGTGTGTGTGTGCGTGCACACTGTAGGAAAGCTGCTGGGGGAAGGAAGCTACGGCTCGGTCTATGCTGGAATCCGTAAGGCAGATAAATGAATGAATGATGATTCATCACTGGCCTGTGGTTCTGTCCTGGGGAACCTGATGGTCTGTCCTCCAGATGTTGAATCACCATTGGCCTGTGGTTCTGTCCTGGTGAGCGTGATGGTCTGCTCTCCAGATGTAGACGGATGAAGTTCATCACTCAGGCAAAACCAAAGCCCATTACTCTCCTCATCACCTGTACAGACTGTTCATTTAGATTTTATCTGAGGAGATTTTGTGATATTTGAGTTTCAGTATAGTTTGTAAACTCTCCTCATCACCTTTACATTTAGATTTTATTTGATAAGATTTTGTTATTAGTGCAGTCATAAATCTTAAGGTTTTTTTTTTAATATAAAACATCACTGGCAAGTACACAGACTAAATATTATGTATTATGAAAAGTGATGTCTATAATATTTACATTATTATTATTACACCTGACATCACGTATATAGATGCACATTGGATATTGAGTTCTTTGAACTGAGAACTGAAGTTCAGATCAAAATTGTTGAGAATAATCAAAACAGTTCTAATATGTAAGTTTATTCCTACCGTTCCTATCCTATCACGCCTCAGCTAGCGTACTTCACATCACTTATTCTGCCTCACCTTACCTGCATCACCCGGCCTGCATCACCCAGCCTGCCCCTCTCAGCCCAGCTCACACAGCTTGCCCCATATGGCTAACCCCCCCCGACCTGCCCTGCTCTGCCTGTCCACGTAGACTGCCCTGACCCTGCTTGGCCCGTCCGGCCCGCCCCGCCTGCCTACCTAGCCCGGCGGCCTCTGCTCACCGCTCACCAGACCTGTGCATGCTAGTTATCCCTGCTAGGGAGATATTTGTACAGGTGGGGTGTAGATAGGTAGATATTTGTGTAGGTGGGGTGTAGATAGGTAGATATTTCTGAAAGTTGGTTGTAGATAGGTAGATATTTGTGTAGGTGGGGTGTAGATAGGTAGATATTTGTGTAGGTGGGGTGTAGATAGGTAGATATTTGTGTAGGTGGGGTGTAGATAGGTAGATATTTGTGTAGGTGGGGTGTAGATAGGTAGATATTTGTGTAGGTGGGGTGTAGATAGGTAGATATTTGTGTAGGTGGGGTGTAGATAGGTGGATATTTGTGTAGGTGGGGTGTAGATAGGTGGATATTTGTGTAGGTGGGGTGTAGATAGGTGGATATTTGTGAAGGTGGTGTGTAGATAGGTAGATATTTGTGAAGGTGGTGTGTAGATAGGTGGATATTTGTGAAGGTGGTGTGTAGATAGGTAGATATTTGTGTAGGTGGGGTGTAGATAGGTAGATATTTGTGTAGGTGGGGTGTAGATAGGTAGATATTTGTGTAGGTGGGGTGTAGATAGGTAGATATTTGTGTAGGTGGGGTGTAGATAGGTAGATATTTGTGTAGGTGGGGTGTAGATAGGTAGATATTTGTGTAGGTGGGGTGTAGATAGGTAGATATTTGTGTAGGTGGGGTGTAGATAGGTAGATATTTGTGTAGGTGGGGTGTAGATAGGTAGATATTTGTGTAGGTGGGGTGTAGATAGGTAGATATTTGTGTAGGTGGGGTGTAGATAGGTAGATATTTGTGTAGGTGGGGTGTAGATAGGTAGATATTTGTGTAGGTGGGGTGTAGATAGGTAGATATTTGTGTAGGTGGGGTGTAGATAGGTAGATATTTGTGTAGGTGGGGTGTAGATAGGTAGATATTTGTGTAGGTGGGGTGTAGATAGGTAGATATTTGTGTAGGTGGGGTGTAGATAGGTAGATATTTGTGTAGGTGGGGTGTAGATAGGTAGATATTTGTGTAGGTGGGGTATTTGTGTGTAGGTTAGTAGGTGTGTGTAGGTGGTCTGTCAGTGAGCAGGTTGGTGGACAGTTGTTCAGGTCAGTAGGTGTGTGTAGGTGGTCTGTCAGTGAGCAGGTTGGTGGACTGTTGTTCAGGTCAGTAGGTGTGTGTAGGTGGTCTGTCAGTGAGCTGGTAGGTGGACAGTTGTTCAGGTCAGTAGGTATGTGTAGGTGGTCTGTCAGTGAGCAGGTTGGTGGACAGTTGTGCTGGTCAGTAGGTTGAGTTTCAGGTGTTTAGGTGTGAAGTAGAGCTGCACGATTCTGGACCAAATGAGAAATACGTTGTAATTTTCAAAAATATTTTTATCGATAAATAAAACGTTTTTTTAGAATATAAATCACACTTTTCTATTTCTTTGAACTTTAGTCGTTTAGAAACCCTGCACCTTAAATTACCAAACGTAAACAAAACAGAAAAAATGCTCTTGGCTTTAATTAAATTTAAACAAATATAAACAAATGACTACCAGGTTTTTCATGAGAAATAAATAAAAATCACAATTTTGTCATAAAAATATTCATATAAAATAGAAGAAGCCCTCAAAATGTAATATAAAGAGGCGCTTCTTATTTCACTTTTGTAGTAATGAATAGAATTTATTAAAAAAAAACACAAAAATTAATATTAATGAATTTATTTTAATTATTTAAATAGAATTTATTACTTATAAAAAATAAAATCATCTTAATAATCTATAATGAGAATAATAAAATAATCTTATTTTTATCTTATTAGTTTTAATTATGTTATGTTTATTGTATTATTTTATCTTATTTTTAAGCCTTTTAGTAAATTAAATTAGACATTATTTTAATCCAAATAGATTTTAAATCATAATTTTTACTCACATGTGAAAGACAGTGTGAAGGTGTTTGTAACAACATCGGTTTAGTGTCATTCAGTTAGTCATTTATTGACGCTCCCCTGCGCTGAATAACGTCGCTTTTATTAACGTTAGTGTGGTCTGTAATGTTTCAGGTGATTAAACAGGTTGGTGGTGTTACCCTTTGGTGTAGAAACCGTGACTAAACATTGCTTGTAATGCAGCGTAATCTAGTTTAAAACCGAAAAAATAGACGATACTTGGGAACGCTCCTCTCTCCTCGTTACACTTCTCTCATTTCCATGAAAATAGATTTAGCTGAACTGTAGTAAAGTAGGATTACGATGGTGTGGAATCGTGATGGCCGTTTTTTAAGGAGTAATCGTACAGCTCTAGTTCCTAGTTAGGTGTGTGTTCAGGTCGGTGGATTCGGCGGGGCGAGAGGGTGCAGTAGACTGGGCGGGACTGGGTAGGCCGGGAGGGGGTGGGGGGTGGTCATGTTTAGGTAGGTGGAGGGGCAGGGAACGTTGTGTGAGTGACAGGCGGGGCCCGCCGGAGGGCGGACACGCTTGATAGGTCTGGAGGGGGTGGGCGGTGGTGTCGTACGGTGGCCGGGAGGCGGGCGATGGAGTGGGCTGTGTCGGAGCGGGTGGGGTAGGGCTGGGCTGCGTGGTACAGGCAGATGGGGTGGGCGGGAGGGGGGGGCCTATTGGGGTAGCTGCGTGGGCTGGGCTGACTGGGGCAGGTGGGTGTGTGAGGCCTGGTGGTGCAGGTGGGTGTGGCAGAATGTGGTGGTCAGTATGCAGTTAGGTGGGTAAGAAGGAAGGTAGGTAGTTTTGATGAACCTCCTTTCAACCACGAAAGGCACCAAATTGTTTAAAAAGAAACAGATTCTTTTTCACAGTCCATTCTGTGACGAGCGGTCAATCCCACCATGGGTCAGACACCCAGGTCTAAAGTGGGACAACCTTTAACCTTTAAGGGACTTGCCAGTTTTGTTTAAGTTAATGTTTTTTTCATTCATTTTTATTATTATTACTACAACAGTGGAACCTCGGCATACAAATTTAATTCAGAAATAATGTAAATGTAGATAATCCGTTCCAGCCTCCCAAAAATCTACAACTTAGCCGGCGTTCGGTTCGGTTCGTTCGTATGTTGAAAATGCTTCATATGCCGATGCTAATTTCTTCCAAAATTTCAATTCTTAAGGAGAAAATTTGAAGACGGGATTTTTATGTCGAGGTTCCACTGTAGTATTATTATTATTATTATTATTATTATTATTATTATTATTTTATAATCATTTGTTTTTTAAACATAATATCTGCTGTATGGCCATCCATAAGGACTATGGAGCCTTGCTCCTGGTTTTTTCTTTTTTTTTATTCTAAGATGTAAATGTTATATTAAATCACGGTCACGTATTCCTTGGCTAGGTATTGTTCTAAGTGTTATCACCCAAATGGTCGGGCGATACTAAATGGTAATCACAGTCACGTATACCCTTTGTTCAGGGACGGTTCTTGATGTCTTGCTGCCGCTCCCAGACTAATAATTGATTGGATTAAGTGTTCTAAATGTTTGGTTCTTAAGAAGAAACATTATGATAAGTTTGCCTAGTGGAATGGAGCCATAACCAGTGTGCATGAGGTGAAGTTTCGATGACGGGTAAGATTCTCTGAGGGCCGAAGGAGGATAACCCACTGCAGGGCTTCACCGCCACTGGGCACCTGCCCGAAATGGGAGGTGTAATCTGTGTAAAGGAAGTGTTGTGATGCTTCAGGGCCAAAAGCATCAAAGGGGGGGACTGTAAGAAACTACAGACTGCCTCAAACCAGATTCCACTCCACAGTACACATGTGAAAGAGCTCATTCCCAAAAAGGCTTAAATATCATATAGAAATATCTTTAATTCAAATCAGTTTATCTATTTGGTATCTTTACATTGTCTTAAAGCAGCATTACCAAACATTTAGAACACTTAATCCAATCAATTATTAGTCTGGGAGCGGCAGCAAGACATCAAGAACAGTCCCTGAACAAAGGGTATACGTGACCGTGATTACCATTTAGTGTCACCCGACCATTTGGGACATTTGGGACACTTAGAACAATACCTAGCCAAGGAATACGTGACCTTGATGACCATTTAAGGACATCCGGCTAGACGACAGTATCATCCAGCCATTTGGGGAAAGTTCTTACACTAATTTACATTTAAAGTGAAACTCATTTAAATTACACTCGGGAAACACTGTATAAAAGGTTTGAGCAGGATTTGTCCTGCGTTCTTTTTGACTCTGATGAACCCAAAGTACTTTATGTATTTTGTCACTGTGACGCTGCAATAAACTTCTACATTAAGATCTTCAATGCCCTCATTTGTTTTTTAAATATAATATCTGCTGTATGGCCATCCATAAGGACTATGGAGCCTTGCTCCTGTTGTTTTTTTTTTATTCTAAGATGTAAATGTTATATAAACGTTAGATTTAAGTAGAATTTAAGGTTTTTCCATTGTCATTTACTGCATTTAGCAGAAGGCTTTATCCAGAGCAGCTTCCAGAAGTGCTTTTGAAGACTCTGTCAATAAAAACACATCGACACTAGTTCACTAAGAATCACTGAAATGAACCAAAATGAATTCTATCTACTCTAAGATCATAAGCGTTATTATAACCATTACAGTGTTTTACTGTATCAGTGTGAAACCAAGCACTGATCCAATAATGAGTAAAACACACAAGCCCAAATTTCTGAAGGCTCCAGTAGTGCAGCTGGGGTAATAGCAGTGTGAGACGAGGTGTGGATGTAATGACGGGGTCAGAGCCCTTCTGTAAGTCGCTCTGGATCAGGCCTTCTGCTAATTACATTATATAATTATTATTATATGTATATATAACATTGGAAATAAAAATAAATAAAAATCTTGCTGTTCTTCTTTCAAATTGCACAAGATACACACACACAAGGTTAGGCAGTAACTTTTAGACTAAAATCCCTCAGTTTCATGTTGAATCTTCTGAGTTTATCGAGTGGGATAGAATATAAATTAAAAAAAGGGAAATGGTTAAAGTGATCGATATAAAATCATCGAGCTAAAGTTTTAGTCAGTAAGAAAATAGTGTATTTGAATGCAAATAACTATAAATAGATAAATCTATAAATGGGTTTCTATTTCCACAGACAGGCAGATCCACAGCTTGTATAATCCAGTGAGATTGCTCTGATTTTCTCAGTAGCACAGACGATACAGTCTGCTTTGGAGAAAACGTCCCACAATCCATTTCTGATCACTTTTAAATAGATTAATCTGCTATTGGATTTTCTTTAGAAAATGGATTAATACATATCTCTAGAAAATTATAATACCATATCTATCTTTTTCAGCTTTATTTCCAAATTTTCACCTTACAACATCAAACTACTGAAAGGTAAGGGTTCTGAAAATGAATAAAAAACTGAAAAAGTAGAATACCAGAGATGGAAAAGTCATCAGACTCCTGATTTAATACTTCATAGAGCCACCTTTTGCTTGAATTACAGCCATTGATCTTTTTGGATTAGTCTGTTTTAGCTTTGCACACCTAGATTAGGGAAAATTTGCCCATTCTTCCTCATAGAATTGCTCAAGTTCAGTCAAATTCCATGGTGAGTGACGATGAACTGCTCTTCATCTCTCAGACAGATGGGATTTAAGTCAGGGCTCTGACTCGGCCACTCAAGTACATTCACCTTCCTACCCTTAAGCCACGGTGTTGTTCTTTTGGCGTTATGTTTAGGGTCATTGTCGTGTTGGAAGGTGAATGATCTGCCCATCTTCAGCTGTCTAGCAGAGGGACACAGATTTTCCTCAACAATTTGGATGTACTTGGCAGCATCCATTTTCTCTTCAATCCTGAATAATCACTCAGTCCTCACTGAAGAGAAACACCTCCACAACATAATGCTGAATTTCTATAGGCACTGTACATATAATATAGTATAAAAGAGTATAATGTAGTAACATAGAAACAGTGAGAATTAGTTACAAATATGTCAAGAAGTCCAGTACGTACATATTAGTCTGATATGATGGAGTAAATATTTAAAGAATATTTCTGTTTAGTTTTGGACTTTTACACAGAGTTACAAGGCTAATAGGAGAGGAATCAGCTTCATGGATCACCTTAAGGCATCACACCAACTCAGTAACACACCCTGTCTGTTATAGCACATAGCAGGAGGCCTGGGTTCCATAAACAGGGTAATACAGAGCCTTGCAAAAGTATTTGGTGTGTTTCCTCTTTTATTTAGATTTCATGTAAAGGATCTAGTCCAGATTGTTGATGTGGAATGAAACAAATAAGATTAAAACTGCTAACTCGGCTAGTAAGAAAACACACTTCCTAGTTTTTCCAGCATGAAAGACCACAAACATTCAGTCCAGTTCAGTCTCTCTCTCTCTCGCTCTCTCTCACAATCATACAACCTGAAGTTTTCAATAAGTGTTCCAATAAATGTAAAAAGTGTAAATATTTTCATATTCCCATTGTGTACACATTCATTCTGTATATGATTTTCTGCTCATTTTTTATGAAGGGTGCCAATACTTCTGTTATCTACACAGGACATGTGCAGAGACACCAATATTCCTACAAAGGGGAAAATCCAAAGGAGTTTAAAGAGGAAAGCAAGTATTTACACAGAGCCCACATTTCTCACATTTTCAGTGCCATGTCTCAGTGATTCAGATTCATCCACAGAGTCGATCAAAGAAATGTGAATCATTTAACAATTATATTTAAGTTAATATTTTTAATATATAAAAATGATACTGTGTAAGGGATTGTTCAAACGGTTGTTTGTTTTCCTCAAACACTACTCCACACACAGCGATAGAACGTTTGATTCAATTTACTGAGACGATTCAATGAATCGAACGTCCAAAAGATTCGACCGATTCATTTTTGTTCGTCCGAGTTTTTTTATTGTCATTTCAGCCACATATAGCTGACGCAGTACATAGTGAAATGAGACAACGTTTCTCCAGGACCCTGGTGCTACAGAAACATACAACATATAATTACAAACACAGAAACAACACAGAGCTAGGGGCAGAAGTTTGTCCTAGCCACATAAAGTGCAACCAGGCGCAAACAGAGCAAAGACTGGACAGTGCAGAAACAGTGAGTACAAAAATCAACACAAGACAGGACACATAGAGCCGAAAAAGAACATGGGAAATTAAATGAAACTGTAAAAAGCAGGTATCTAATAACATATATGATATTCTGATGAGTTCTAAACAACTGTTCTACCACTTACCCCTAAACCAGGGGTGTCCAGTTTTATCCCCAAAGGCCCCGTGTGGGTGCAGGTTTTCATTCCAATCCAGCAGGAGCCACAGCTGATTCCACCTGCTTAATCAGATGATCTTGGCTTTCTGCTGGGTTGGAATGAAACCTGCCCCCCCCCCGGCCCTTTGGGGATAAGATTAGACACCTCTGCCCTAAACTAAGAGCTCGCTGAGGACATCCTTTATGTTCTTGGATAATTCCATTGGTGCAAAACACTTATTGACACTTCAGGCCGTGGTTTGTTTAGCTAAAATTTTAATGGTAGAGCTAAACCACTACGGCTGCGGTATATTTTCGGCCGCCGACCCTCTACTGGCGCTCTTCTGTGTTTTTGCTCCCGTCTGCGCATGCGCGCACTGTTGGCCCCCTGTCCAGTTCATTCAGCAGTGTCCGCTCCTCGGTCACAGGTATGTTACTTTACAGGTATGTTACTGTACTTTAAAATGACATTAGCGTGTGTTTGTTTTTGTTTACAGTTAATGCTCATATTATCTTCTCTGCATGGCCGTATCAGACATTGTTCGTGAATGATTAATGTAAACGCTAAACTATGCACGAGCTTGACTTAAATATGAGTTTTGTGTTAAAACATATCGATTATGATTTTTTTCCTTCCGTGTATGTTCTGTCTCGTTATTTATCTGTTTATCGTCTTTATCGTACTTTCTCGTCTTTATTGTCTGGTGAATGAATGAACGGTGTTGTATTTACTTGTGTAATGTTTGTTTTTTGTCTTTGTTCTTGTTTGTTTATTGTGATATTGTGAAACATGTACGCGATGCTAAACGAGATTGTTTATGTCTGTTTACCTGCTTAATAATAAATTCAAGGAAGGTTTATTATTTATTTATTTATTTATTATTGTAGTGTTTATCAGGTTACATCTATTACAGCATGTCTAAATGACGTTAGTTTTGTCCTATTGGGAGTGTTTGCTCTGATTATTAATGATAACCTTATTTGTGCTTTTATGTATTTAATGACTAAAAAAAAACAGTTTTATGATTCATGTTACACTGAGTATCTAATCTAGCCATGGGGTCACAGTCCAGTAACTTCTGTGCCGGGCCCAAGCCCGGATAAATAGAGGGGGCTGCGTCAGGAAGGGCATCCGGCGTAAAACATTGCCAAATTTAACCATGCGAATCGTCAGTACTCTGAATTTCATACCGGATCGGTCGAGGCCCGGGTTAACGACGACCGCCATCGGCACCGTTGACCTACAGGGAGCTGGTGGAAATTGGGCTACTGTTGGTCGAAGAAGTAGAGGAGGGAGGAGAGTGTGCAGACAGAGAGAGAAGAGGAAAGGTAAGAGTGTAGAACTGAGAATAGGAACTCTGAATGTTGGTACTATGACAGGGAAAGGTAGAGAGCTGGCTGATATGATGGACAGAAGGAAGGTGGACCAGGTGGAAGGGCAGCAAGGCTCGTAGTATAGGAGCAGGATTTTATTATGGTGTGGATAGTAAGAGAAATGGGGTAGGTGTGGTCCTGAAGGAGGAGTTTGTGAGGAATGTTCTGGAGGTGATGAGAGTGTCAGACAGGGTGATGAGTCTGAAGTTCGAGGTTGAAGGGGTGATGTTGAATGTTGTTAGTGGTTATGCCCCACAGGTAGGTTGTAAGTTAGAGGAGAAAGAGAGATTCTGGAGTGAATTAGTTGAGGTGATGGAGACTATTACCACGGGTGAGAGAGTGGTGATAGGAGCAGATTTTAATGGACATGTTGGTGAGGGGAACACAGGTGATGAGGAGGTGATGGGCAAGTTTGGAGTTAAGGAAGGGAACCTTGAAGGACAGATGGTAGTGGACTTTGCTAAGAGGATGGACATGGCTGTGGTTAACACTTATTTTCAGAAGAGGGAGGAGCATAGAGTGACTTACAAGAGTGGAGATAGGAGCACACAGGTAGACTACATCCTATGTAGAAGAGGCAATCTGAAAGAGATTAGTGCAGTAGTGATCAGGGAGGCAGGAAGAAAGGTGCTGGGTGTGTCATCTGGAAGGAGGAAAGAAGATAAGGAGACTTGGTGGTGGAATGAGGAAGTTCAGGATAGTATTCAGAGGAAGAGGTTAGCCAAGAAGAAGTGGGACATGGACAGGACTGAAGAGAATAGACAGGAATACAAGGAGTTACAGCGCAGAGTGAAGAGGGAGGTGTCTAAGGCCAAGCAGAAGGCGTATGACGAGTTGTACACTAGGTTAGACACCAGAGAAGGAGAGAAGGACTTGTACAGGTTAGCTAGGCAGAGGATTCGAGATGGGGAGGATGTGCAGCAAGTTAGAGTTATTAAGGATAGAGATGGAAAGGTGCTCACAAGTGAGGAGAGTGTACAGAGGAGATGGAAGGAGTACTTTGAAGAGCTGATGAATGAGGAAAATGAGAGGGAAAAAAAGAGTAGAAGGGGTGAACTCTGTGGAACAGAAAGTAGATAAGATTAGAAAGGATGAAGTCAGGAAGGCTTTGAAGAGGATGAAAAGTGGAAAGGCAGTTGGTCCTGACGACATCCCGGTGGAGGTCTGGAAGTGTCTAGGAGAGGCAGCAGTGGAATTTTAACTAGTTTGTTTAACAGGGTTTTAGAGAGTGAGAAGATGATGAGGAATGGAGAAGAAGTGTATTAGTGCCGATCTTTAAGAATAAGGGTGACGTGCAGAGTTGCAGCAACTATAGGGGGATAAAGCTGATGAGCCATACAAGGATCTATGGGAAAGAGTAGTGGAAGCTAGGTTAAGGAAGGTAGTGGACATTTATGAGCAGCAGTATGGCTTCATGCCCAGAAAGAGCACAACAGATGCAATTTTTGCTCTGAGAATGTTGATGGAGAAGTATAGGGACGGTCAGAGAGAGTTGCACGGTGTGTTTGTAGACTTGGAGAAAGCGTATGACAGGGTGCCAAGAGAAGAGCTGTGGTACTGTATGAGGAAGTCAGGAGTAGCAGAGAAGTATGTCAGAGTGGTGCAGGACATGTATGACAGGAGCAGGACAGTGGTGAGGTGTGCTGTAGGGCACACAGAGGAGTTCAAAGTGGAGGTGGGACTGCATCAGGGATCGGCTCTGAGCCCCTTCCTGTTTGCTATGGTGATGGACCAGTTATCAGAGGAGGTCAGACAGGAGTCTCCTTGGACAATGATGTTTGCAGATGACATTGTGATCTGTAGTGAGAGCAGGGAGCAGGTGGAGGAAAACTTGGAGAGGTGGAGGTTTGCGCTGGAGAGAAGAGGAATGAAACTCGGTCGTAGTAAGACTGAGTACATGTGTGTGAATGAAAGGGAGGGAAGTGGAACGGTAAGATTACAGGGTGAAGAGGTGAAGAAGGTACAGGAGTTTAGGTACTTGGGGTCAACAGTCCAGAGTAATGGACAGTGTGGGAAAGAGGTAAAGAAGTGAGTGCAGGCAGGTTGGAATGGGTGGAGAAAGGTGTCAGGAGTTCTGTGTGATAGAAAAATTTCAGCAAGAATCAAGGGGAAGGTGTACAAGATAGTGGTGAGACCGGCCATGCTGTATGGTCTAGAGGCAGTGTCACTGAGGAAGAGACAGGAGTCAGAGCTGGAGGTAGCAGAGCTGAAGATGTTGAGGTTCTCTTTGGGAGTGACAAGGTTGGACAGGATTAGGAACGAGTACATCAGAGGGACAGCTCATGTTGGAGGTTTGGGGGACAAAGTTACTGAGGACAGATTAAGATGGTTTGGACATGTTCAGAGGAGGGAGAGTGAGTATATTGGTAGGAGAATGTTGGACATGGAGCTGCCAGGCAGGAGGAAAAGAGGAAGGCCAAAGAGGAGGTATATGGATGTAATAAATGAGGATATGAAGCTAGTGGGTGCAAGTGTTGAGGATGCAGAAGATAGGGATAGGTGGAGAGAGATGATAGGATGTGAAGACCCCTGAAGGGAAAAGCCTGTCATCATAATACACATAAATAATCTCATCTCATCTCATCTGTTGTGCATTAATCACTAAAGTTAAAAGTAAAAGGTAATGTAAGAATGGAGTATTTAAAACCTTTTATATTGTTATACACAAATGCCTGACAAGATTTTGTATCTTGCAGTACCTTCTGCTGCCCTCTCCATACCACCCGAGTTCTTTCAGAGAGAACTTGCATCCACCAAGCAACAGGTGGAGGAGAAAAGACTGCAGAAACGCAAGAGGCCTGAAGCTCACCATCAGGTGAGAAGATCATCGGAGTCTCTCTTCCCTCTATTATGGACATGTACTCCACACGCTGCATCCGTAAAGCAAACAGCATTGTGGACGACCCCACACCCCCCTCACACACACTCTTCACCCTTCTGCCATCCGGAAAGAGGTACTGAAGCATTCAGACCCGCACAACCAGACTGTTGAACAACACACACACACACACACACACACACACACATACACACACATATTTCTTGTTTACATGTACACGTCACTTTAATATTTGTATCTCTTTGCACTCGCGGTCAAACACTATTCTTTTGCGTGGGCGTTATGTGTCTTGTTTGTCTGCACTGTCTTGTCTTGTCATCCTGTGCACTTATGTTGTACGTTTAGTTTCTAAAGAATGCACCTTGTAGTATAGTTTAGCTCTGTGTGTGTCCGCATCACCTGTACTTTGTTTTTGTTCTGTGTAGCACCTCTGGTCCAGGAGGAACGTTGTTTCATTTCACCGTGTACTGCATCAGCTATATATGGTAATAAAGCTGCTTTGACTTTTGACCGTGTCGGACGCCCGTGTAGGTTTTGTAAGATGGAACTAAAGCAGGGTCCGAACAGTCCACATATACACTACATGTCAAAAGTTTGGACACTCCTTCTAATTCCATGGTCTTTCCTGATGTTTATTTCTTTCTACATTGTAAAACAATGCTGAAGGCGGCCGAAATCCACAATAATGTCCTTTGAACAGTTGATATTGAGATATGTCTGCTACTGATACTCTGTAAAGCCTTCATAACGCCTCTAATCTGAGGTGCTGTTAATTGGTGATTTCTGAGGCTGGTCACTCTAAATGAACTTCTCCTCTGCAGCAGAGGTCAGTTTTGGTCTTGCTTTACTGGGATGGTCTTCATGTGAGCCAGTTTCATCATGGTGCTTGATGGGTTTTGCAAATGCACTTGACAATACTGTTCTTGCAAGAACTATTCCAGAACACCTGACCTTCGTGTCTTAAAATAACAACTGACTGTTTTTTGTTGTCGTTACATATGGATTACTGAAGTCCATGTGTGTTATTTCATAGTTTTGAAATCTCCAGTATTGTTCTAGAACGTAGAAAATAAATCCCTAAACAAAAAAAATAGAATTAAAAGGTGTGTCCAAACTTTTGACTGGTAGTGTACACACAGACTTTTCTATATATTTTCAGATAGAATTTGTATTCATTTTTAGATCTATTTTGTATATATTTTGTCTTTATTTTAATGTGTATTAAGTTAATTAGTGTTTAAAGTTTGCAATAATATGTATATATGTGTGTGCAGTCTCTGGTGTGCTTTTTCACATTTTTTGTGTCGATTGCTCTTTAGTGTTAAAAATGTCAAATAAATAAATTGATTGATAAACACTGATTTCTTTGTTGTTGTGTGTCTCTATTTACAGAATTCATTTTATATTATTCATAAATGTGTGTTTACATAAACTCTTTCATGAACTGCATGCTGTCTTTGTGCTTATAGTTCACAAAGCCGTATGCAGCATTTTTTTGTAGTATTGCAGCAATTTTCACTCAGTTAAAAAATTTCATTCATTTGCACTGAGTGGGATTCGAACCCCTTTCCTGACAAACGTTTTAATAAATTTTAATTGGCTGTGACATGAATTTAGCACCTGGGACAACAGCAGAAAAGCTTCAATTTCCAGTTTTCCAAGCTTCCAGTTTTGTAATAATGTAATCCATATCGATGTATACGTTAGTTAGATGCCCTTATTGTCCAAGGAATCAGGTGTAATATGTCTAAAATGGTTGTTAAATGCCCCCAGTTGTTTTGTGTAGGTGTGGAGGACATGGTGCTTTCTTTCTAGAGGAACAGAGTGCTGGGGTTGTGCTTACAGAGACTGAGTGGACGCTGTGACCACAGGCACAGTTTAGGACACACACTGACCCAAACTCCCCATCCTGAGACTTTGGAAGAGATCTGTATTCATTAGTTTTAAACTATGTGCAGCAAATTGTGGAATAAATGTGTTTTAATTACATTTCTAGCATCACTTTGCAATGCATTTAACCCCAAATCCTTCTGCAGCTTTTATGGTGGCATGCAACTCCATAATGATGTTGATCTGTCTCTAACACACAGACAGAAATAAAGAGTCTAGAAATCATTTCTAATTTAAAGACTTATTTTGAGCTTGACTCTGACAAGAAGCCATTGTTATAATATGAATAAACAGCTGTCTCTCTCTCTCTCTCTGGCCTTAATATGAAACAGTAACACTCACCGCTTTAATACAACTTTATTTTATTTATTTATTTTTTTCAACATAGTACAGAACTAGCAGTAACAGCCCTTGACACAGAATTACAAAAACTTAAAAAAACTTATTATAAATGATAAAACTACTGCAATGGGCAGAAACAGAAGTGCAGAGTCAAATACTTTAAAAACATTATGCAAAAAAACCAAAACAACAACTGTATTTTATATATCAAACATGTAGATCTTGTATAAGCAGGAACACTGCTGTAATGGCAGCCCTGAACATTCAGACTAAAGCTTTTATCTTTCCTGGGTTCTGGAACAGTGTTTATTCTTCTTCTTCCACAGGCAGTCTGCCTCCTGAAAATATCGGGGAAAGAGCCAAAAATGTGATAAAGAGAAAAGCAGCAGACTTTCATATCCTCATATAAAACTGAATATCTAACTTTTATTAACGGTCATCTTGAAAACATTGCATGGGGAATCTATACTTCATTACAGCACCAGCATGGACTTGACCATGTCCTGATTAGTGCATGTGTCCATCTCTGATCCTGCAGCCCCTGACCCTGTATCTGACTGACCTGAGCCTGTATCTGACCCTGTATCTGACTGACCTGAGCCTGTATCTGACCCTGTATCTGACTGACCTGAGCCTGTATCTGACCCTGTATCTGACTGACCTGAGCCTGTATCTGACCCTGTATCTGATTGACCTGAGCCTGTATCTGACCCTGTATCTGACTGACTGGAGCCTGTATCTGACCCCGTATCTGACTGACCGGAGCCTGTATCTGACCCTGTATCTGACTGACCTGAGCCTGTATCTGACCCTGTATCTGACTGACCTGAGCCTGTATCTGACCCCGTATCTGACTGACCTGAGCCTGTATCTGACCCTGTATCTGACTGACCTGAGCCTGTATCTGACCCTGTATCTGACTGACCTGAGCCTGTATCTGACCCTGTATCTGATTGACCTGAGCCTGTATCTGACTGACCTGAGCCTGTATCTGACCCTGTATCTGACTGACTGGAGCCTGTATCTGACCCTGTATCTGACTGACCTGAGCCTGTATCTGACCCTGTATCTGATTGACCTGAGCCTGTATCTGAGCCTGTATCTGACTGACCTGAGCCTGTATCTGACCCTGTATCTGACTGACCTGAGCCTGTATCTGAGCCTGTATCTGACCCTGTATCTGACTGACCTGAGCCTGTATCTGACCCTGTATCTGACTAACCTGACCCTGTATCTGACTGACCTGAGCCTGTATCTAACCCTGTATCTGACTGACCTGAGCCTGTATCTGACCCTGTATCTGACTGACCTGAGCCTGTATCTGACCCCGTATCTAACTAACCTGAGCCTGTATCTGACTGACCTGAGCCTGTATCTGACCCTGTATCTGACTGACCTGAGCCTCTATCTGACTAACCTGAGCCTGTATCTGACTGACCTGACCCTGTATCTGACTAACCTGACCCCGTATCTGACTGACCTGAACCTGTATCTGACTGACCTGACCCTGTATCTGACCCCGTATCTGACCACCCTGACCCTGTATCTGACTAACCTGACCCCGTATCTGACTGACCTGAACCTGTATCTGACTGACCTGACCCTGTATCTGACCCCGTATCTGACCACCCTGAGCCTGTATCTGACTGACCTGACCCTGTATCTGACTAACCTGAGCCTGTATCTGACCCTGTATCTGACTGACCTGAGCCTGTATCTGACCCCGTATCTGACTAACCTGAGGCTGTATCTGACTGACCTGACCCTGTATCTGACCCTGTATCTGACTGACCTGAACCTGTATCTGACCCTGTATCTGACTGACCTGAACCTGTATCTGACCCTGTATCTGACTGACCTGAACCTGTGGACATGGTGATACAGGACTCTGATTAAGAGTCTGGGTTAATACAGAGATCAGAGTAAACACAAAGTGAAGGTCATTACTTTAAAGCTCTACATTTCATCATGATGAAACTGAACACATGAGCTTAGTGCTGCTAGTGCACTACTCTACTGTTTGAGCAACAATAATGTTATGCTATGATGCTAATGATTGTACAATGATACACTTGTCCAGTTCATTAAAATACTCTTTAGCATAATAACAGGAAGTTTGACTCGATACTACAATAGACACACATTTAAGAAACGGATTAATTAAATCTTCACACTTGCTTAAGACAGGTTCAAACACTAACCGACAGAGTAGCGCGTCAGTGACGTCACTTTACTGATAGGCTGTGATAGGGCAGTAGGTTGAGAAGCAGTGGACCAATGGGGACTTTTATCCCGCCCCCTAATCTGCATACAACTCTACGCGTGATTTTTGGAATAACAAACACTAGCATGCTGGAAAGAACAAACTAGCATCCTTGTGATTCACGTGTTTTATTTATTTTACTAGTACGATATTTATGGCGCGGATTTGACGCCATATAAAACATTCAGGGCTGGATTAAACTCTTTCCGGTCTCGAGCCCTATTGATCAGGATTAGCCCTAGCCACGTCCCTGGTTACCATGGAAATGTTCTGACAACAGAATCAGAATCAGAACAGTGACGTGGGACTGCTGAAGAGTTGATCATTTCTACTTTGGAGACGGTTCACACTTTCAGACTGAGGTAAGAGAGATTATTTTGTGTCTTCAAACTGACAGGTGTTTAAAACTCTAATTTAATGATCTAAATGAAAACAATATCCATTTAGTCAAAGTAGGTCTTAAAGGAAAACAGGTTGGAGAGCCCTGCTCTATAAAGTTCTGTTGTTGTGTAGATTTACAGCAGTTCAGTGAAGATCATGGCAACGAAGGTGATGAGAAAACGCGTTAAGGTTTTTGTTCTCCTTTTTTATTATCGTCCTTTTATCACGTAGTTTCTTCCTAATACTAATTTAGCTAACATTAGCTAGTTCAGGCTAGCTACACACGAGCTAGTAGCAGAGACTGCGCCTTGTGCACTAGAAATGTACAGATTTCTGCTTCCTAAAGATACTGTGACAGACACTAATGTTAGTGGATCGGTCCCTGATTCTCGTCCGGCACCAAGACCGTGCTTCTGCTCCCCATGTAGGGTTTTAGTCCTGCATATGCCATGAGAAAGACGGTGCATTTGTGACAGAGGGGTCACTGACCGGACAGCTGCACGAGACCGTGAGCTGCAAAAGCACGTGCCGTGTCCGGTGTGCACATACATGACATTTAGCAAGAGTTTGTCCAAACAAGCCGGAGATTAATGATCTGATCAAATCTATTAGTTCAGAAAGCTCCTGCATTGATTGGGTGTACTTCTGTCATGTTGAAAACTGCTATTAAAACTGATCAGAACTAAAGGTTGTGAAGTCTAAATGTACAAACTACATTTAGACTTCACAACCTTTAGTTCTGATCAGTTTTAATAGCAGCGATTATATTAGTGTGTAGTTAGGGGTTTATTCACTGCTATTCAGGTGTTATTTACCAGCTGTGACTGACGTCATGTGGCTGAGGGCGTGTGACTGACGTCATGTGACTGAGGGCCTGTTAGGACATGTGACTGAGGACATGTTAGGGCCTGTTAGGACATGTGACTGAGGACATGTTAGGGCCTGTTACTACTTTGGAGACGGTTCACACTTTCAGACTGAGGTAAGAGAGATTTTTTTGTGTCTTCAAACTGACAAGTGTTTAGAGCAACATTCAGACAGGACGGATTACTAACTGAATCACTGTGTGTGTGTGTGTGTGTGTGTGTGTGTGTGTGTGTGTGTGTGTGTGCACACTGTAGGAAAGCTACTGGGGGAAGGAAGCTACGGCTCGGTCTATGCTGGAATCCGTAAGGCAGATAAATGAATGAATGATGATTCATCACTGGCCTGTGGTTCTGTCCTGGGGAACCTGATGGTCTGTCCTCCAGATGTTGAATCACCATTGGCCTGTGGTTCTGTCCTGGTGAGCGTGATGGTCTGCTCTCCAGATGTAGACGGATGAAGTTCATCACTCAGGCAAAACCAAAGCCCATTACTCTCCTCATCACCTGTACAGACTGTTCATTTAGATTTTATCTGAGGAGATTTTGTGATATTTGAGTTTCAGTATAGTTTGTAAACTCTCCTCATCACCTTTACATTTAGATTTTATTTGATAAGATTTTGTTATTAGTGCAGTCATAAATCTTAAGGTTTTTTTTTTTAATATAAAACATCACTGGCAAGTACACAGACTAAATATTATGTATTATGAAAAGTGATGTCTATAATATTTACATTATTATTATTACACCTGACATCACGTATATAGATGCACATTGGATATTGAGTTCTTTGAACTGAGAACTGAAGTTCAGATCAAAATTGTTGAGAATAATCAAAACAGTTCTAATATGTAAGTTTATTCCTACCGTTCCTATCCTATCACGCCTCAGCTAGCGTACTTCACATCACTTATTCTGCCTCACCTTACCTGCATCACCCGGCCTGCATCACCCAGCCTGCCCCTCTCAGCCCAGCTCACACAGCTTGCCCCATATGGCTAACCCCCCCCCGACCTGCCCTGCTCTGCCTGTCCACGTAGACTGCCCTGACCCTGCTTGGCCCGTCCGGCCCGCCCCGCCTGCCTACCTAGCCCGGCGGCCTCTGCTCACCGCTCACCAGACCTGTGCATGCTAGTTATCCCTGCTAGGGAGATATTTGTACAGGTGGGGTGTAGATAGGTAGATATTTGTGTAGGTGGGGTGTAGATAGGTAGATATTTCTGAAAGTTGGTTGTAGATAGGTAGATATTTGTGTAGGTTGGGTGTAGATAGGTAGATATTTGTGTAGGTGGGGTGTAGATAGGTAGATAATTGTGTAGGTGGGGTGTAGATAGGTGGATATTTGTGAAGGTGGGGTGTAGATAGGTGGATATTTGTGTAGGTTGGGTGTAGATAGGTGGATATTTGTGAAGGTGGTGTGTAGATAGGTAGATATTTGTGTAGGTGGGGTGTAGATAGGTAGATAATTGTGTAGGTGGGGTGTAGATAGGTGGATATTTGTGAAGGTGGTGTGTAGATAGGTAGATATTTGTGTAGGTTGGGTGTAGATAGGTGGATATTTGTGAAGGTGGTGTGTAGATAGGTAGATATTTGTGTAGGTGGGGTGTAGATAGGTAGATATTTGTGTAGGTGGGGTGTAGATAGGTAGATTATTGTGTAGGTGGGGTGTAGATAGGTAGATATTTGTGTAGGTGGGGTGTAGATAGGTAGATATTTGTGTAGGTGGGGTGTAGATAGGTAGATATTTGTGTAGGTGGGGTGTAGATAGGTAGATATTTGTGTAGGTGGGGTGTAGATAGGTAGATATTTGTGTAGGTGGGGTGTAGATAGGTAGATATTTGTGTAGGTGGGGTGTAGATAGGTAGATATTTGTGTAGGTGGGGTATTTGTGTGTAGGTTAGTAGGTGTGTGTAGGTGGTCTGTCAGTGAGCAGGTAGGTGGACAGTTGTTCAGGTCAGTAGGTGTGTGTAGGTGGTCTGTCAGTGAGCAGGTTGGTGGACAGTTGTTCAGGTCAGTAGGTGTGTGTAGGTGGTCTGTCAGTGAGCAGGTAGGTTGACAGTTCAGGTCAGTAGGTGTGTGTAGGTGGTCTGTCAGTGAGCTGGTAGGTGGACAGTTGTTCAGGTCAGTAGGTGTGTGTAGGTGGTCTGTCAGTGAGCAGGTAGGTGGACAGTTGTTCAGGTCAGTAGGTGTGTGTAGGTGGTCTGTCAGTGAGCAGGTTGGTGGACAGTTGTTCAGGTCAGTAGGTTTGTGTAGGTGGTCTGTCAGTGAGCAGGTAGGTGGACAGTTGTTCAGGTCAGTAGGTGTGTGTAGGTGGTCTGTCAGTGAGCAGGTAGGTGGACAGTTGTTCAGGTCAGTAGGTGTGTGTAGGTGGTCTGTCAGTGAGCAGGTTGGTGGACAGTTGTTCAGGTCAGTAGGTGTGTGTAGGTGGTCTGTCAGTGAGCAGGTTGGTGGACAGTCGTTCAGGTCAGTAGGTGTGTGTAGGTGGTCTGTCAGTGAGCAGGTAGGTGGACAGTTGTTCAGGTCAGTAGGTGTGTGTAGGTGGTCTGTCAGTGAGCAGGTTGGTGGACAGTTGTGCAGGTCAGTAGGTGTGTGTAGGTTGTCTGTCAGTGAGCAGGTTGGTGGACAGTTGTTCAGGTCAGTAGGTGTGTGTAGGTGGTCTGTCAGTGAGCAGGTTGGTGGACAGTTGTTCAGGTCAGTAGGTGTGTGTAGGTGATCTGTCAGTGAGCAGGTTGGTGGACAGTTGTTCAGGTCAGTAGGTGTGTGTAGGTGGTCTGTCAGTGAGCTGGTAGGTGGACAGTTGTTCAGGTCAGTAGGTGTGTGTAGGTGGTCTGTCAGTGAGCAGGTTGGTGGACAGTTGTTCAGGTCAGTAGGTGTGTGTAGGTGGTCTGTCAGTGAGCAGGTTGGTGGACAGTTGTGCTGGTCAGTAGGTTGAGTTTCAGGTGTTTAGGTGTGAAGTAGAGCTGCACGATTCTGGACCAAATGAGAAATATGTCGTAATTTTCAAAAATATTTTTATCGATAAATAAAACGTTTTTTTTAGAATATAAATCACACTTTTCTATTTCTTTGAACTTTAGTGGTTTAGAAACCCTGCACCTTAAATTACCAAACGTAAACAAAACAGAAAAAATGCTCTTGGCTTTAATTAAATTTAAACAAATATAAACAAATGACTACCAGGTTTTTCATGAGAAATAAATAAAAATCACAATTTTGTCATAAAAATATTCATATAAAATAGAAGAAGCCCTCAAAATGTAATATAAAGAGGCGCTTCTTATTTCACTTTTGTAGTAATGAATAGAATTTATTAAAAAAAAAACACAAAAATTAATATTAATGAATTTATTTTAATTATTTAAATAGAATTTATTACTTATAAAAAATAAAATCATCTTAATAATCTATAATGAGAATAATAAAATAATCTTATTTTTATCTTATTAAAATAATTAAAACTATGTTTATTGTATTATTTTATCTTATTTTTAAGCCTTTTAGTAAATTAAATTAGACATTATTTTAATCCAAATAGATTTTAAATCATAATTTTTACTCACATGTGAAAGACAGTGTGAAGGTGTTTGTAACAACATCGGTTTAGTGTCATTCAGTTAGTCATTTATTGACGCTCCCCTGCGCTGAATAACGTCGCTTTTATTAACGTTAGTGTGGTCTGTAATGTTTCAGGTGATTAAACAGGTTGGTGGTGTTACCCTTTGGTGTAGAAACCGTGACTAAACATTGCTTGTAATGCAGCGTAGTCTAGTTTAAAACCGAAAAAATAGACGATACTTGGGAACGCTCCTCTCTCCTCGTTACACTTCTCTCATTTCCATGAAAAATAGATTTAGCTGAACTGTAGTAAAGTAGGATTACGATGGTGTGGAATCGTGATGGCCGTTTTTTAAGGAGTAATCGTACAGCTCTAGTTCCTAGTTAGGTGTGTGTTCAGGTCGGTGGATTCGGCGGGGCGAGAGGGTGCAGTAGACTGGGCGGGACTGGGTAGGCCGGGAGGGGGGGGGGGGTGGTCATGTTTAGGTAGGTGGAGGGGCAGGGAACGTTGTGTGAGTGACAGGCGGGAGCCCGCCGGAGGGCGGACACGCTTGATAGGTCTGGAGGGGGTGGGCGGTGGTGTCGTACGGTGGCCGGGAGGCGGGCGATGGAGTGGGCTGTGTCGGAGCGGGTGGGGTAGGGCTGGGCTGCGTGGTACAGGCAGATGGGGTGGGCGGGAGGGGGGGCCTATTGGGGTAGCTGCGTGGGCTGGGCTGACTGGGGCAGGTGGGTGTGTGAGGCCTGGTGGTGCAGGTGGGTGTGGCAGAATGTGGTGGTCAGTATGCAGTTAGGTGGGTAAGAAGGAAGGTAGGTAGTTTTGATGAACCTCCTTTCAACCACGAAAGGCACCAAATTGTTTAAAAAGAAACAGATTCTTTTTCACAGTCCATTCTGTGACGAGCGGTCAATCCCACCATGGGTCAGACACCCAGGTCTAAAGTGGGACAACCTTTAACCTTTAAGGGACTTGCCAGTTTTGTTTAAGTTAATGTTTTTTTCATTCATTTTTATTATTATTACTACAACAGTGGAACCTCGGCATACAAATTTAATTCAGAAATAATGTAAATGTAGATAATCCGTTCCAGCCTCCCAAAAATCTACAACTTAGCCGGCGTTCGGTTCGGTTCGTTCGTATGTTGAAAATGCTTCATATGCCGATGCTAATTTCTTCCAAAATTTCAATTCTTAAGGAGAAAATTTGAAGACGGGATTTTTATGTCGAGGTTCCACTGTATTATTATTATTATTTTATAATCATTTGTTTTTTAAACATAATATCTGCTGTATGGCCATCCATAAGGACTATGGAGCCTTGCTCCTGGTTTTTTCTTTTTTTTTATTCTAAGATGTAAATGTTATATTAAATCACGGTCACGTATTCCTTGGCTAGGTATTGTTCTAAGTGTTATCACCCAAATGGTCGGGCGATACTAAATGGTAATCACGGTCACGTATACCCTTTGTTCAGGGACGGTTCTTGATGTCTTGCTGCCGCTCCCAGACTAATAATTGATTGGATTAAGTGTTCTAAATGTTTGGTTCTTAAGAAGAAACATTATGATAAGTTTGCCTAGTGGAATGGAGCCATAACCAGTGTGCATGAGGTGAAGTTTCGATGACGGGTAAGATTCTCTGAGGGCCGAAGGAGGATAACCCACTGCAGGGCTTCACCGCCACTGGGCACCTGCCCGAAATGGGAGGTGTAATCTGTGTAAAGGAAGTGTTGTGATGCTTCAGGGCCAAAAGCATCAAAGGGGGGACTGTAAGAAACTACAGACTGCCTCAAACCAGATTCCACTCCACAGTACACATGTGAAAGAGCTCATTCCCAAAAAGGCTTAAATATCATATAGAAATATCTTTAATTCAAATCAGTTTATCTATTTGGTATCTTTACATTGTCTTAAAGCAGCATTACCAAACATTTAGAACACTTAATCCAATCAATTATTAGTCTGGGAGCGGCAGCAAGACATCAAGAACAGTCCCTGAACAAAGGGTATACGTGACCGTGATTACCATTTAGTGTCACCCGACCATTTGGGACATTTGGGACACTTGGAACAATACCTAGCCAAGAAATATGTGACCTTGATGACCATTTAAGGACATCCGGCTAGACGACAGTATCATCCAGCCATTTGGGGAATACTCAGTTCTTACACTAATTTACATTTAAAGTGAAACTCATTTAAATTACACTCGGGAAACACTGTATAAAAGGTTTGAGCAGGATTTGTCCTGCGTTCTTTTTGACTCTGATGAACCCAAAGTACTTTATGTATTTTGTCACTGTGACGCTGCAATAAACTTCTACATTAAGATCTTCAATGCCCTCATTTGTTTTTTAAATATAATATCTGCTGTATGGCCATCCATAAGGACTATGGAGCCTTGCTCCTGTTGTTTTTTTTTTATTCTAAGATGTAAATGTTATATAAACGTTAGATTTAAGTAGAATTTAAGGTTTTTCCATTGTCATTTACTGCATTTAGCAGAAGGCTTTATCCAGAGCAGCTTCCAGAAGTGCTTTTGAAGACTCTGTCAATAAAAACACATCGACACTAGTTCACTAAGAATCACTGAAATGAACCAAAATGAATTCTATCTACTCTAAGATCATAAGCGTTATTATAACCATTACAGTGTTTTACTGTATCAGTGTGAAACCAAGCACTGATCCAATAATGAGTAAAACACACAAGCCCAAATTTCTGAAGGCTCCAGTAGTGCAGCTGGGGTAATAGCAGTGTGAGACGAGGTGTGGATGTAATGACGGGGTCAGAGCCCTTCTGTAAGTCGCTCTGGATCAGGCCTTCTGCTAATTACATTATATAATTATTATTATATGTATATATAACATTGGAAATAAAAATAAATAAAAATCTTGCTGTTCTTCTTTCAAATTGCACAAGATACACACACACAAGGTTAGGCAGTAACTTTTAGACTAAAATCCCTCAGTTTCATGTTGAATCTTCTGAGTTTATCGAGTGGGATAGAATATAAATTAAAAAAAGGGAAATGGTTAAAGTGATCGATATAAAATCATCGAGCTAAAGTTTTAGTCAGTAAGAAAATAGTGTATTTGAATGCAAATAACTATAAATAGATAAATCTATAAATGGGTTTCTATTTCCACAGACAGGCAGATCCACAGCTTGTATAATCCAGTGAGATTGCTCTGATTTTCTCAGTAGCACAGACGATACAGTCTGCTTTGGAGAAAACGTCCCACAATCCATTTCTGATCACTTTTAAATAGATTAATCTGCTATTGGATTTTCTTTAGAAAATGGATTAATACATATCTCTAGAAAATTATAATACCATATCTATCTTTTTCAGCTTTATTTCCAAATTTTCACCTTACAACATCAAACTACTGAAAGGTAAGGGTTCTGAAAATGAATAAAAAACTGAAAAAGTAGAATACCAGAGATGGAAAAGTCATCAGACTCCTGATTTAATACTTCATAGAGCCACCTTTTGCTTGAATTACAGCCATTGATCTTTTTGGATTAGTCTGTTTTAGCTTTGCACACCTAGATTAGGGAAAATTTGCCCATTCTTCCTCATAGAATTGCTCAAGTTCAGTCAAATTCCATGGTGAGTGACGATGAACTGCTCTTCATCTCTCAGACAGATGGGATTTAAGTCAGGGCTCTGACTCGGCCACTCAAGTACATTCACCTTCCTACCCTTAAGCCACGGTGTTGTTCTTTTGGCGTTATGTTTAGGGTCATTGTCGTGTTGGAAGGTGAATGATCTGCCCATCTTCAGCTGTCTAGCAGAGGGACACAGATTTTCCTCAACAATTTGGATGTACTTGGCAGCATCCATTTTCTCTTCAATCCTGAATAATCACTCAGTCCTCACTGAAGAGAAACACCTCCACAACATAATGCTGAATTTCTATAGGCACTGTACATATAATATAGTATAAAAGAGTATAATGTAGTAACATAGAAACAGTGAGAATTAGTTACAAATATGTCAAGAAGTCCAGTACGTACATATTAGTCTGATATGATGGAGTAAATATTTAAAGAATATTTCTGTTTAGTTTTGGACTTTTACACAGAGTTACAAGGCTAATAGGAGAGGAATCAGCTTCATGGATCACCTTAAGGCATCACACCAACTCAGTAACACACCCTGTCTGTTATAGCACATAGCAGGAGGCCTGGGTTCCATAAACAGGGTAATACAGAGCCTTGCAAAAGTATTTGGTGTGTTTCCTCTTTTATTTAGATTTCATGTAAAGGATCTAGTCCAGATTGTTGATGTGGAATGAAACAAATAAGATTAAAACTGCTAACTCGGCTAGTAAGAAAACACACTTCCTAGTTTTTCCAGCATGAAAGACCACAAACATTCAGTCCAGTTCAGTCTCTCTCTCTCTCACTCTCTCTCACAATCATACAACCTGAAGTTTTCAATAAGTGTTCCAATAAATGTAAAAAGTGTAAATATTTTCATATTCCCATTGTGTACACATTCATTCTGTATATGATTTTCTGCTCATTTTTTATGAAGGGTGCCAATACTTCTGTTATCTACACAGGACATGTGCAGAGACACCAATATTCCTACAAAGGGGAAAATCCAAAGGAGTTTAAAGAGGAAAGCAAGTATTTACACAGAGCCCACATTTCTCACATTTTCAGTGCCATGTCTCAGTGATTCAGATTCATCCACAGAGTCGATCAAAGAAATGTGAATCATTTAACAATTATATTTAAGTTAATATTTTTAATATATAAAAATGATACTGTGTAAGGGATTGTTCAAACGGTTGTTTGTTTTCCTCAAACACTACTCCACACACAGCGATAGAACGTTTGATTCAATTTACTGAGACGATTCAATGAATCGAACGTCCAAAAGATTCGACCGATTCATTTTTGTTCGTCCGAGTTTTTTTATTGTCATTTCAGCCACATATAGCTGACGCAGTACATAGTGAAATGAGACAACGTTTCTCCAGGACCCTGGTGCTACAGAAACATACAACATATAATTACAAACACAGAAACAACACAGAGCTAGGGGCAGAAGTTTGTCCTAGCCACATAAAGTGCAACCAGGCGCAAACAGAGCAAAGACTGGACAGTGCAGAAACAGTGAGTACAAAAATCAACACAAGACAGGACACATAGAGCCGAAAAAGAACATGGGAAATTAAATGAAACTGTAAAAAGCAGGTATCTAATAACATATATGATATTCTGATGAGTTCTAAACAACTGTTCTACCACTTACCCCTAAACCAGGGGTGTCCAGTTTTATCCCCAAAGGCCCCGTGTGGGTGCAGGTTTTCATTCCAATCCAGCAGGAGCCACAGCTGATTCCACCTGCTTAATCAGATGATCTTGGCTTTCTGCTGGGTTGGAATGAAACCTGCCCCCACCCCGGCCCTTTGGGGATAAGATTAGACACCTCTGCCCTAAACTAAGAGCTCGCTGAGGACATCCTTTATGTTCTTGGATAATTCCATTGGTGCAAAACACTTATTGACACTTCAGGCCGTGGTTTGTTTAGCTAAAATTTTAATGGTAGAGCTAAACCACTACGGCTGCGGTATATTTTCGGCCGCCGACCCTCTACTGGCGCTCTTCTGTGTTTTTGCTCCCGTCTGCGCATGCGCGCACTGTTGGCCCCCTGTCCAGTTCATTCAGCAGTGTCCGCTCCTCGGTCACAGGTATGTTACTTTACAGGTATGTTACTGTACTTTAAAATGACATTAGCGTGTGTTTGTTTTTGTTTACAGTTAATGCTCATATTATCTTCTCTGCATGGCCGTATCAGACATTGTTCGTGAATGATTAATGTAAACGCTAAACTATGCACGAGCTTGACTTAAATATGAGTTTTGTGTTAAAACATATCGATTATGATTTTTTTCCTTCCGTGTATGTTCTGTCTCGTTATTTATCTGTTTATCGTCTTTATCGTACTTTCTCGTCTTTATTGTCTGGTGAATGAATGAACGGTGTTGTATTTACTTGTGTAATGTTTGTTTTTTGTCTTTGTTCTTGTTTGTTTATTGTGATATTGTGAAACATGTACGCGATGCTAAACGAGATTGTTTATGTCTGTTTACCTGCTTAATAATAAATTCAAGGAAGGTTTATTATTTATTTATTTATTTATTTATTATTGTAGTGTTTATCAGGTTACATCTATTACAGCATGTCTAAATGACGTTAGTTTTGTCCTATTGGGAGTGTTTGCTCTGATTATTAATGATAACCTTATTTGTGCTTTTATGTATTTAATGACTAAAAAAAACAGTTTTATGATTCATGTTACACTGAGTATCTAATCTAGCCATGGGGTCACAGTCCAGTAACTTCTGTGCCGGTCCCAAGCCCGGATAAATAGAGAGGGCTGCGTCAGGAAGGGCATCCGGCGTAAAACATTGCCAAATTTAACCATGCGAATCGTCAGTACTCTGAATTTCATACCGGATCGGTCGAGGCCCGGGTTAACGACGACCGCCATCGGCACCGTTGACCTACAGGGAGCTGGTGGAAATTGGGCTACTGTTGGTCGAAGAAGTAGAGGAGGGAGGAGAGTGTGCAGACAGAGAGAGAAGAGGAAAGGTAAGAGTGTAGAACTGAGAATAGGAACTCTGAATGTTGGTACTATGACAGGGAAAGGTAGAGAGCTGGCTGATATGATGGACAGAAGGAAGGTGGACCAGGTGGAAGGGCAGCAAGGCTCGTAGTATAGGAGCAGGATTTTATTATGGTGTGGATAGTAAGAGAAATGGGGTAGGTGTGGTCCTGAAGGAGGAGTTTGTGAGGAATGTTCTGGAGGTGAAGAGAGTGTCAGACAGGGTGATGAGTCTGAAGTTAGAGGTTGAAGGGGTAATGTTGAATGTTGTTAGTGGTTATGCCCCACAGGTAGGTTGTAAGTTAGAGGAGAAAGAGAGATTCTGGAGTGAATTAGATGAGGTGATAGAGACTATTCCCACGAGTGAGAGAGTGGTGATAGGAGCACATTTTAATGGACATGTTGGTGAGGGGAACACAGGTGATGAGGAGGTGATGGGCAAGTTTGGAGTTAAGGAAGGGAACCTTGAAGGACAGATGGTAGTGGACTTTGCTAAGAGGATGGACATGGCTGTGGTTAACACTTATTTTCAGAAGAGGGAGGAGCATAGAGTGACTTACAAGAGTGGAGATAGGAACACACAGGTAGACTACATCCTATGTGGAAGAGGCAATCTGAAAGAGAGTAGTGACTGTAAAGTGGTAGTGGGAGAGAGTGTAGCCAGACAGCATAGGATGGTGGTGTGTAGGATGACTTTGATGGTCTGTAAGAAGAGGTCAAAGATAGAGATGGAGAAGAAAACCAAGTGGTGGAAGCTGAAGAAGGAGGAATGTTGTGAGGAATTTAGACAGAAGTTGAGGCAGGCTCTGGGTGGTCAGGTAGTGCTGCCAGATGACTGGGAAACTACAGCAGAAGTGATCAGGGAGACAAGAAGAAAGGTGCTGGGTGTGTCATCTGGAAGGAGGAAAGAAGATAAGGAGACTTGGTGGTGGAATGAGGAAGTTCAGGATAGTATTCAGAGGAAGAGGTTAGCCAAGAAGAAGTGGGACATGGACAGCACTGAAGAGAATAGACAGGAATACAAGGAGTTACAGCGCAGAGTGAAGAGGGAGGTGTCTAAGGCCAAGCAGAAGGCGTATGACGAGTGGTACACTAGGTTAGACACTAGAGAAGGAGAGAAGGACTTGTACAGGTTAGCTAGGCAGAGGATTCGAGATGGGGAGGATGTGCAGCAAGTTAGAGTTATTAAGGATAGAGATGGAAAGGTGCTCACAAGTGAGGAGAGTGTACAGAGGAGATGGAAGGAGTACTTTGAAGAGCTGATGAATGAGGAAAATGAGAGGGAAAAAAAAGTAGAATGGGTGAACTCTGTGGAACAGGAAGTAGATAAGGTTAGAAAGGATGAAGTCAGGAAGGCTTTGAAGAGGATGAAAAGTGGAAAGGCAGTTGGTCCTGACGACATCCCGGTGGAGGTCTGGAAGTGTCTAGGAGAGGCAGCAGTGGAATTTTAACTAGTTTGTTTAACAGGGTTTTAGAGAGTGAGAAGATGATGAGGAATGGAGAAGAAGTGTATTAGTGCCGATCTTTAAGAATAAGGGTGACGTGCAGAGTTGCAGCAACTATAGGGGGATAAAGTTGATGAGCCATACAAGGATCTATGGGAAAGAGTAGTGGAAGCTAGGTTAAGGAAGGTAGTGGACATTTATGAGCAGCAGTATGGCTTCATGCCCAGAAAGAGCACAACAGATGCAATTTTTGCTCTGAGAATGTTGATGGAGAAGTATAGGGACGGTCAGAGAGAGTTGCACGGTGTGTTTGTAGACTTGGAGAAAGCGTATGACAGGGTGCCAAGAGAAGAGCTGTGGTACTGTATGAGGAAGTCAGGAGTAGCAGAGAAGTATGTCAGTGTGGTGCAGGACATGTATGAGAGGAGCAGGACAGTGGTGAGTTGTGCTGTAGGGCAGACAGAGGAGTTCAAAGTGGAGGTGGGACTGCATCAGGGATCGGCTCTGAGCCCCTTCCTGTTTGCTATGGTGATGGACCAGTTATCAGAAGAGGTCAGACAGGAGTCTCCTTGGACAATGATGTTTGCAGATGACATTGTGATCTGTAGTGAGAGCAGGGAGCAGGTGGAGGAAAACCTGGAGAGGTGGAGGTTTGCGCTGGAGAGAAGAGGAATGAAACTCGGTCGTAGTAAGACTGAGTACATGTGTGTGAATGAAAGGGAGGGAAGTGGAACGGTAAGATTACAGGGTGAAGAGGTGAAGAAGGTACAGGAGTTTAGGTACTTGGGGTCAACAGTCCAGAGTAATGGACAGTGTGGGAAAGAGGTAAAGAAGCGAGTGCAGGCAGGTTGGAATGGGTGGAGAAAGGTGTCAGGAGTTCTGTGTGATAGAAAAATTTCAGCAAGAATCAAGGGGAAGGTGTACAAGATAGTGGTGAGACCGGCCATGCTGTATGGTCTAGAGGCAGTGTCACTGAGGAAGAGACAGGAGTCAGAGCTGGAGGTAGCAGAGCTGAAGATGTTGAGGTTCTCTTTGGGAGTGACAAGGTTGGACAGGATTAAGAACGAGTACATCAGAGGGACAGCTCATGTTGGAGGTTTGGGGGACAAAGTTACTGAGGACAGATTAAGATGGTTTGGACATGTTCAGAGGAGGGAGAGTGAGTATATTGGTAGGAGAATGTTGGACATGGAGCTGCCAGGTAGGAGGAAAAGAGGAAGGCCAAAGAGGAGGTATATGGATGTAATAAATGAGGATATGAAGCTAGTGGGTGCAAGTGTTGAGGATGCAGAAGATAGGGATAGGTGGAGAGAGATGATTGGCTGTGAAGACCCCTGAAGGGAAAAGCCTGTCATCATAACACACACAAATAATCTCATCTCATCTCATCTGTTGTGCATTAATCACTAAAGTTAAAAGTAAAAGGTAATGTAAGAATGGAGTATTTAAAACCTTTTATATTGTTATACACAAATGCCTGACAAGATTTTGTATCTTGCAGTACCTTCTGCTGCCCTCTCCATACCACCCGAGTTCTTTCAGAGAGAACTTGCATCCACCAAGCAACAGGTGGAGGAGAAAAGACTGCAGAAACGCAAGAGGCCTGAAGCTCACCATCAGGTGAGAAGATCATCGGAGTCTCTCTTCCCTCTATTATGGACATGTACTCCACACGCTGCATCCGTAAAGCAAACAGCATTGTGGACGACCCCACACCCCCCTCACACACACTCTTCACCCTTCTGCCATCCGGAAAGAGGTACTGAAGCATTCAGACCCGCACAACCAGACTGTTGAACAACACACACACACACACACACACACATATTTCTTGTTTACATGTACACGTCACTTTAATATTTGTATCTCTTTGCACTCGCGGTCAAACACTATTCTTTTGCGTGGGCGTTATGTGTCTTGTTTGTCTGCACTGTCTTGTCTTGTCATCCTGTGCACTTATGTTGTACGTTTAGTTTCTAAAGAATGCACCTTGTAGTATAGTTTAGCTCTGTGTGTGTCCGCATCACCTGTACTTTGTTTTTGTTCAGTGTAGCACCTCTGGTCCAGGAGGAACGTTGTTTCATTTCACCGTGTACTGCATCAGCTATATATGGTAATAAAGCTTCTTTGACTTTTGACCGTGTCGGACGCCCGTGTAGGTTTTGTAAGATGGAACTAAAGCAGGGTCCGAACAGTCCACATATACACTACATGTCAAAAGTTTGGACACTCCTTCTAATTCCATGGTCTTTCCTGATGTTTATTTCTTTCTACATTGTAAAACAATGCTGAAGGCGGCCGAAATCCACAATAATGTCCTTTGAACAGTTGATATTGAGATATGTCTGCTACTGATGCTCTGTAAAGCCTTCATAACGCCTCTAATCTGAGGTGCTGTTAATTGGTGATTTCTGAGGCTGGTCACTCTAAATGAACTTCTCCTCTGCAGCAGAGGTCAGTTTTGGTCTTGCTTTACTGGGATGGTCTTCATGTGAGCCAGTTTCATCATGGTGCTTGATGGGTTTTGCAAATGCACTTGACAATACTGTTCTTGCAAGAACTATTCCAGAACACCTGACCTTCGTGTCTTAAAATAACAACTGGCTGTTTTTTGTTGTCGTTACATATGGATTACTGAAGTCCATGTGTGTTATTTCATAGTTTTGAAATCTCCAGTATTGTTCTAGAACGTAGAAAATAAATCCCTAAACAAAAAACACTGAATTAAAAGGTGTGTCCAAACTTTTGACTGGTAGTGTACACAGACTTTTCTATATATTTTCAGATAGAATTTGTATTCATTTTTAGATCTATTTTGTATATATTTTGTCTTTATTTTAATGTGTATTAAGTTAATTAGTGTTTAAAGTTTGCAATAATATGTATATATGTGTGTGCAGTCTCTGGTGTGCTTTTTCACATTTTTTGTGTCGATTGCTCTTTAGTGTTAAAAATGTCAAATAAATAAATTGATTGATAAACACTGATTTCTTTGTTGTTGTGTGTCTCTATTTACAGAATTCATTTTATATTATTCATAAATGTGTGTTTACATAAACTCTTTCATGAACTGCATGCTGTCTTTGTGCTTATAGTTCACAAAGCCGTATGCAGCATTTTTTTGTAGTATTGCAGCAATTTTCACTCAGTTAAAAAATTTCATTCATTTGCACTGATTGGGATTCGAACCCCTTTCCTGACAAACGTTTTAATAAATTTTAATTGGCTGTGACATGAATTTAGCACCTGGGACAACAGCAGAAAAGCTTCAATTTCCAGTTTTCCAAGCTTCCAGTTTTGTAATAATGTAATCCATATCGATGTATACGTTAGTTAGATGCCCTTATTGTCCAAGGAATCAGGTGTAATATGTCTAAAATGGTTGTTAAATGCCCCCAGTTGTTTTGTGTAGGTGTGGAGGACATGGTGCTTTCTTTCTAGAGGAGCAGAGTGCTGGGGTTGTGCTTACAGAGACTGAGTGGACGCTGTGACCACAGGCACAGTTTAGGACACACACTGACCCAAACTCCCCATCCTGAGACTTTGGAAGAGATCTGTATTCATTAGTTTTAAACTATGTGCAGCAAATTGTGGAATAAATGTGTTTTAATTACATTTCTAGCATCACTTTGCAATGCATTTAACCCCAAATCCTTCTGCAGCTTTTATGGTGGCATGCAACTCCATAATGATGTTGATCTGTCTCTAACACACAGACAGAAATAAAGAGTCTAGAAATCATTTCTAATTTAAAGACTTATTTTGAGCTTGACTCTGACAAGAAGCCATTGTTATAATATGAATAAACAGCTGTCTCTCTCTCTCTCTGGCCTTAATATGAAACAGTAACACTCACCGCTTTAATACAACTTTATTTTATTTATTTATTTTTTTCAACATAGTACAGAACTAGCAGTAACAGCCCTTGACACAGAATTACAAAAACGTAAAAAAACTTATTATAAATGATAAAACTACTGCAATGGGCAGAAACAGAAGTGCAGAGTCAAATACTTTAAAAACATTATGCAAAAAAACCAAAACAACAACTGTATTTTATATATCAAACATGTAGATCTTGTATAAGCAGGAACACTGCTGTAATGGCAGCCCTGAACATTCAGACTAAAGCTTTTATCTTTCCTGGGTTCTGGAACAGTGTTTATTCTTCTTCTTCCACAGGCAGTCTGCCTCCTGAAAATATCGGGGAAAGAGCCAAAAATGTGATAAAGAGAAAAGCAGCAGACTTTCATATCCTCATATAAAACTGAATATCTAACTTTTATTAACGGTCATCTTGAAAACATTGCATGGGGAATCTATACTTCATTACAGCACCAGCATGGACTTGACCATGTCCTGATTAGTGCATGTGTCCATCTCTGATCCTGCAGCCCCTGACCCTGTATCTGACTGACCTGAGCCTGTATCTGACTGACCTGAGCCTGTATCTGACCCTGTATCTGACTGACCTGAGCCTGTATCTGACCCTGTATCTGACTGACCTGAGCCTGTATCTGACCCTGTATCTGACTGACCTGAGCCTCTATCTGACTAACCTGACCCTGTATCTGACTAACCTGACCCCGTATCTGACTGACCTGAACCTGTATCTGACTAACCTGACCCCGTATCTGACTGACCTGAACCTGTATCTGACTGACCTGACCCTGTATCTGACTAACCTGAGCCTGTATCTGACTGACCTGACCCTTTATCTGACCCTGTATCTGACTAACCTGAGCCTGCATCTGACCCTGTATCTGACTGACCTGAGCCTGTATCTGACCCCGTATCTAACTAACCTGAGCCTGTATCTGACTGACCTGAGCCTGTATCTGACCCTGTATCTGACTGACCTGAGCCTGTATCTGACCCTGTATCTGATTGACCTGAGCCTGTATCTGACCCTGTATCTGACTGACCTGAGCCTGTATCTGACCCTGTATCTGACTGACCTGAGCCTGTATCTGACCCTGTATCTGACTGACCTGAGCATGTATCTGACCCCGTATCTAACTAACCTGAGCCTGTATCTGACTGACCTGAGCCTGTATCTGACCCTGTATCTGACTGACCTGAGCCTCTATCTGACTAACCTGAGCCTGTATCTGACTGACCTGAGCCTGTATCTGACTAACCTGACCCTGTATCTGACTAACCTGACCCCGTATCTGACTGACCTGAACCTGTATCTGACTAACCTGACCCCGTATCTGACTGACCTGAACCTGTATCTGACTGACCTGACCCTGTATCTGACTAACCTGAGCCTGTATCTGACTGACCTGACCCTTTATCTGACCCTGTATCTGACTAACCTGAGCCTGCATCTGACCCTGTATCTGACTGACCTGAGCCTGTATCTGACCCCGTATCTGACTAACCTGAGGCTGTATCTGACTGACCTGACCCTTTATCTGACCCTGTATCTGACTGACCTGACCCTGTATCTGACCCTGTATCTGACTAACCTGAGCCTGTATCTGACCCTGTATCTGACTGACCTGAGCCTGTATCTGACTAACCTGACCCTGTATCTGACTAACCTGACCCCGTATCTGACTGACCTGAACCTGTATCTGACTGACCTGACCCTGTATCTGACCCCGTATCTGACTAACCTGAGCCTGTATCTGACTAACCTGAGCCTGCATCTGACCCTGTATCTGACTGACCTGAGCCTGTATCTGACCCCGTATCTGACTAACCTGAGGCTGTATCTGACTGACCTGACCCTTTATCTGACCCTGTATCTGACTAACCTGAGCCTGCATCTGACCCTGTATCTGACTGACCTGACCCTGTATCTGACTGACCTGACCCTGTATCTGACCCTGTATCTGACTGACCTGAACCTGTATCTGACCCTGTATCTGACTGACCTGAACCTGTGGACATGGTGATACAGGACTCTGATTAAGAGTCTGGGTTAATACAGAGATCAGAGTAAACACAAAGTGAAGGTCATTACTTTAAAGCTCTACATTTCATCATGATGAAACTGAACACATGAGCTTAGTGCTGCTAGTGCACTACTCTACTGTTTGAGCAACAATAATGTTATGCTATGATGCTAATGATTGTACAATGATACACTTGTCCAGTTCATTAAAATACTCTTTAGCATAATAACAGGAAGTTTGACTCGATACTACAATAGACACACATTTAAGAAACGGATTAATTAAATCTTCACACTTGCTTAAGACAGGTTCAAACACTAACCGGCAAAGTAGCGCGTCAGTGACGTCACTTTACTGATAGGCTGTGATAGGGCAGTAGGTTGAGAAGCAGTGGACCAATGGGGACTTTTATCCCGCCCCCTAATCTGCATACAACTCTACGCGTGATTTTTGGAATAACAAACACTAGCATGCTGGAAAGAACAAACTAGCATCCTTGTGATTCACGTGTTTTATTTATTTTTACGAGTACGATATTTATGGCGCGGATTTGACGCCATATAAAACATTCAGGGCTGGATTAAACTCTTTCCGGTCTCGAGCCCTATTGATAAGGATTAGCCCTAGCCACGTCCCTGGTTACCATGGAAATGTTCTGACAACAGAATCAGAATCAGAACAGTGACGTGGGACTGCTGAAGAGTTGATCATTTCTACTTTGGAGACGGTTCACACTTTCAGACTGAGGTAAGAGAGATTATTTTGTGTCTTCAAACTGACAGGTGTTTAAAACTCTAATTTAATGATCTAAATGAAAACAATATCCATTTAGTCAAAGTAGGTCTTAAAGGAAAACAGGTTGGAGAGCCCTGCTCTATAAAGTTCTGTTGTTGTGTAGATTTACAGCAGTTCAGTGAAGATCATGGCAACGAAGGTGATGAGAAAACGCGTTAAGGTTTTTGTTCTCCTTTTTTATTATCGTCCTTTTATCACGTAGTTCTTCCTAATACTAATTTAGCTAACATTAGCTAGTTCAGGCTAGCTACACACGAGCTAGTAGCAGAGACTGCGCCTTGTGCACTAGAAATGTACAGATTTCTGCTTCCTAAAGATACTGTGACAGACACTAATGTTAGTGGATCGGTCCCTGATTCTCGTCCGGCACCAAGACCGTGCTTCTGCTCCCCATGTAGGGTTTTAGTCCTGCATATGCCATGAGAAAGACGGTGCATTTGTGACAGAGGGGTCACTGACCGGACAGCTGCACGAGACCGTGAGCTGCAAAAGCACGTGCCGTGTCCGGTGTGCACATACATGACATTTAGCAAGAGTTTGTCCAAACAAGCCGGAGATTAATGATCTGATCAAATCTATTAGTTCAGAAAGCTCCTGCATTGATTGGGTGTACTTCTGTCATGTTGAAAACTGCTATTAAAACTGATCAGAACTAAAGGTTGTGAAGTCTAAATGTACAAACTACATTTAGACTTCACAACCTTTAGTTCTGATCAGTTTTAATAGCAGCGATTATATTAGTGTGTAGTTAGGGGTTTATTCACTGCTATTCAGGTGTTATTTACCAGCTGTGACTGACGTCATGTGGCTGAGGGCGTGTGACTGACGTCATGTGACTGAGGGCGTGTTAGGGCATGTGACTGAGGACATGTTAGGGCCTGTTAGGACATGTGACTGAGGACATGTTAGGGCCTGTTACTACTTTGGAGACGGTTCACACTTTCAGACTGAGGTAAGAGAGATTTTTTTGTGTCTTCAAACTGACAAGTGTTTAGAGCAACATTCAGACAGGACGGATTACTAACTGAATCACTGTGTGTGTGTGTGTGTGTGTGTGTGTGTGTGTGCGTGCACACTGTAGGAAAGCTACTGGGGGAAGGAAGCTACGGCTCGGTCTATGCTGGAATCCGTAAGGCAGATTCCAATGAATGAATGATGATTCATCACTGGCCTGTGGTTCTGTCCTGGGGAACCTGATGGTCTGTCCTCCAGATGTTGAATCACCATTGGCCTGTGGTTCTGTCCTGGTGAGCGTGATGGTCTGCTCTCCAGATGTAGACGGATGAAGTTCATCACTCAGGCAAAACCAAAGCCCATTACTCTCCTCATCACCTGTACAGACTGTTCATTTAGATTTTATCTGAGGAGATTTTGTGATATTTGAGTTTCAGTATAGTTTGTAAACTCTCCTCATCACCTTTACATTTAGATTTTATTTGATAAGATTTTGTTATTAGTGCAGTCATAAATCTTAAGGTTTTTTTTTTTAATATAAAACATCACTGGCAAGTACACAGACTAAATATTATGTATTATGAAAAGTGATGTCTATAATATTTACATTATTATTATTACACCTGACATCACGTATATAGATGCACATTGGATATTGAGTTCTTTGAACTGAGAACTGAAGTTCAGATCAAAATTGTTGAGAATAATCAAAACAGTTCTAATATGTAAGTTTATTCCTACCGTTCCTATCCTATCACGCCTCAGCTAGCGTACTTCACATCACTTATTCTGCCTCACCTTACCTGCATCACCCGGCCTGCATCACCCAGCCTGCCCCTCTCAGCCCAGCTCACACAGCTTGCCCCATATGGCTAACCCCCCCCCGACCTGCCCTGCTCTGCCTGTCCACGTAGACTGCCCTGACCCTGCTTGGCCCGTCCGGCCCGCCCCGCCTGCCTACCTAGCCCGGCGGCCTCTGCTCACCGCTCACCAGACCTGTGCATGCTAGTTATCCCTGCTAGGGAGATATTTGTACAGGTGGGGTGTAGATAGGTAGATAATTGTGTAGGTGGGGTGTAGATAGGTAGATATTTGTGTAGGTGGGGTGTAGATAGGTAGATATTTGTGTAGGTGGGGTGTAGATAGGTGGATATT